>NW_019154121.1:10536008-10626705 GCF_002288905.1 Enhydra lutris kenyoni | reverse complement strand
ATGGACATTGGGGAGGGTATGTGCTATGATGAGTGCTGTGAAGTGTGTAAACCTGGCGATTCACAGACCTGTACCCCTGGGGCTAAAAATATATGTTTATAAAAAATAAAATTAAAAAAAAAAATTTGAATGGGAAGAACTTGACTAATTAGTAGTCAGGAATTTGGTATTCAGAATTAGAAAAACTTGTAAGCATCTTAGGGCTATAAGCAGAATAAATTACAAAGTTTGCCAAATCTCACATTTATTATTGTCATTGGGAAATTTTTTTGGTGTCTTTGAGGGAGGCTTTTGTGCACAGGAAATAAAATTTGTAGCTATTTTAGTATTAAATTAATATTTGTTTCACTTTCGAATTTTAAAACCTATTAACACTTAAGCTTTTAGTTTCACTTACAAATGTTATCATTCTATTTAACAAATCTATTAAATTTTAATAATCACCTTTAATCGATTTTTCTCCTTTAGTACTTAAACTACCTAACAAATAGAACCTCTCCAAGTACTTAAATGAGTCTTATAAATCCAACAGTTTAAAATCATAAATGTGCTAATTCATATATTTAATACTGTTATCAAATTCAGTAATTTTGTAACCTTCCATATCAAAATCAAAAGTTTCATCATTTACATAAATATTTTAATTATATTCATAAAATTAAGCTATCAGGTATTCTAATGAGTAATTTTCTATTAAACAACAGTATTGGGGTGCCTAGATGCCTCAGTTGGTTGGTGTGTGGCTTTGGCTCAGGTCATGACATCAGGGTCCTGGGATCCTGGGATCCTGGGGTCTGGGGATCAAGCCCTGCATTGGGCTCAGTGGGGAGTCTTCTTCTCCCTCTAAGTCCACCCCCGTCCCCTGCCACCCTGTACTTATGTATGCACATGCACTCTCTCTCTCAAATAAATAAAATCTTTTTAAAAAACCCCAGTATTTATAATTTTATACATGTATACACACAGACACACAAATTGTTCTTAAAACTTAACATAAGAACATTAAAATTATATGTTCCATTACTTCTTTTTATTTTATTTTATTTTTTCAGTGTTCCAAGATTCATTGTTTATGCACCACACCCAGTGCTCCATGCAATATGTGCCCTCCTTAATACCCACCACCAGGCTCATTTGGCTCCATTACTTCTAAATTTTTATAATTTATTTAAAATTAAATGGATTTGCCCACCAAGGAAATATATTTGCCTATCAAGGAAACATTAACAACATTTCAAGCAATTTAAGGCTATTCTCCCACAGAGTTTTGGATTATATGCCCATTTTAGCTAGGGTTGCACATCAACCAGAGATTGGGAGAAGTCCTGACATCTGGATGGCTTTGCTTAGAACATAAAAAATACGCAGAGACCTCATTTATAATTCCTGTGTATCAAGTCCAACTCCATACTCTCCAAATAATAGGTCTTTAGCCCAGATTCCCTGGATTTATGTTAGCTAATAGATACCTCACAAATCCTTCTTGAGTCTCAAACCATCCTAGATTACTTCATATAGAATAGATTCAAGTTCCTTTTTTTGCTTTTTTAAATTCCTGATTTCATTCTGAATTATTCCCATATAATTCCCATCTGGCAGGGCCATAAATCTTAGGAGTCTTAGTATTACTTCTGACTTGATTCTTGCGGCTCACTCTTGCGGCTCACTCTTGTGGCTCGCTCTTTGGCTCGCTCTTGCATTATGGTCAGGACATTAAACCGTGACAATGACATTAACAGGCCTGAAATGTGGATTATTAATGCTCTCTCCAAGGGAATTACTATTGAGCCAGAGATATATACTTACAAATAAAATAATGTCTTCATTGTATATACTCATATGCATGTTCTAGTTTGGAACAACGCTGTATAGTTTATTGTGAATTCAAATTTTTCACAAATTCTGTAATTTTCTTGTGCATAGCATGGTTAATTTATATCATACATCTTAATTTAAATAATTTACTTAAAAAAGAATTCATCTATTATATGTAAAATTTACCATGGTATCTGCAACATAGTTTTTAATGTTATACATTTTTTATTTAAAATTTCATCTGTCTTTGTTAAACCTACTATGCTATTTTCCAAGAAGAAAAATTTTTGACGGGCCCATCCTGCAAATAAATGTTTGTCAAGTCATCTTTTCTTCTTTGTCCATGTGCATATTATATTTTTATGTTTTCACACTAATATTAAGTTTTTTACAGTCTACCTATTTTTTGTTTTAAAGATACTGATACATTGAGTATTAATACCTATAACTTTTATAACCTGTTTTGGCATATTCTCCTTTTTAATTCTTTTTAACTATAGGAGACATACCACATTACATTATTTTCAGGAGTATAACATAGTGATTCAAAAAGTTTGTATTTCAAAAAACAACAACAACAAAGAGTTTATATTTCATACTAAATCAACACAAGTGTAACTACAACCTGTTACCATACAAGACTATTACAGTACCACTGACTACGTTCCCTATCTGTACCTTGTATTCCATGACTTATTCATTCCATAACTGAAAGCCTGTACCTCCCACTCCCCTTCACCCATTGTGCCCATCCTCCCACCCAGTTCTCCTCTTTGATACTCCAAGTCTGTAGAATTGGCCATGGTCTGTGCCCCTCTGGAGAGGATGTGGTTATAAAGATCTGGGAAAACTGACAAAGGAATATAGACTTTAAAGATACTAGATTTCTTTAACTGCAAGTAATGTTTCCCACCCCCTCCCGATCATTGTGTATCTTTACATTACTATTAAAAATTGAAGGAAAGTTCTTTTTCTATTAATTCAAATATCATTTTCCTCACTTACTTTTATATATGCATTCACCAGTTAAAGAAATATATGGCAGATTCTGCCAAAGAGCCTGGAGATACAGAGATAAAACACGATCTTCTTCCCAAGGAATTTTTGTTTGTTGAAAAGAGATTATTTGTAAATAGACAAATAAGAGTAAGAAATGACAGAATTTTCATATAGCATTCTTGGAATATGGAGGAAATACAGAGCAATAATACTTAGAAGAATCAGTGAATCTTCTTTAGTCATGTTTTGTGTTAGTAAAGCATTCATTTATTCATTTATTCATTTATTCATTAAATATGTGTAGTTCTTATGTGTTAGAAACCATTTAGACTTAGGAGATACAGAAAAAGTTAGAAAAAAAAATATCCTTGCCCTCAAGGAGGTTTTATTATAGAGGAGAGAGAGACAGAGAGAGAGAGAAATTACTAAATAGGTAAAATACAAATTATATCAGATGGAATTAAGTGCTGAACAGAAAATAAGTCAGGCAAGGATGAAAGGCAGTGCTCACCCTAAGGTGAGTTGCTTCACTGCCCATATCACCTTATGATCAGAGTCTGGGAAAAAAGGATACTCTAGGCTTCCTTTGGTGACCACTGACTCTTTCAGGGATTGATGTCATAATGAAAATTTCCAGGCAGAATTAATGGTGGTAAGAGGATACATTTTATGAAGGAGGGCAAGGTGGAAGTCTTGACAGAAGAAGGCAGAGTTCTGGGGGTCCCTCTTTATGCTGCCAGTGGTGGCAGGAAAGCCAGGGAAAGAGAAATCTTTATTTGGAACTTTGGGGACACTCCTTCCTCTTGACCACTGTCAATGGCCACAAAGAGATGGAAGAGGTAATCTTACCTACATATCTCAAATTATATTCCATAGTATACTTGGATTTGCAATGACATTCACCGATGGTCAATTCTGATGGACTCCTCAATTGAGACCACATAAAATAATGGATTAATTAATAAATATCTCTCCTTATTCTTTAAGTGAAAAATTCCCTTTATTACATAAAACTTTCTTGAGTTGTACCTTTTTTTTATTTTTTATTTTTACTTTTTTAAGTATTTTATTTATTTATTTGACAGAGAGAGAGAGAGATCACAAGTAGGCAGAGAAGCAGACAGAGGGAGAGGGGGAAGCAGGCCCCCCGCTGAGCAGAGAGCCCAATGCAGGGCTCAATCCCAGCACCCTGAGGACCATGACCTGAGCCAAAGGCAGAGGCTTGACCCATTGAGCCACCCAGGCACCCTGAGTTGTACCTTTTCTATGCTTATTCCTTACCTTAGCCACTCTACCAATTTGTCATGACCTAACAAAGCAAACTTCTCCCTCCCTCATCTTGATCCTATCATTCCTTCTGCTTTCTCAAATCCTGTGGTACAATTTCACCATTCTAGAGAACAATTCTAAGATCCAGTTCAGAGAATCAGAGATCCTCACCAGAATTATCCCTATAACTTCAATTATCTCAATTTTTCAGTTTATAACTAACTGCCTTTGGTTTCCTGTGATATAGCTGTTCTACTAATTATGTCATTTCTTGGCCTGAGATTTCTCCAAAAATGTATCTATGACACTCTAGGAGATGTAACTTGCTTCATGGCCTCACTGAAATTTTTAATGCACAGCTGCATATTAATGACCTGGCATAGTTATAGTATAAATAAATGTATTTAATACCATTGAACAAAAAGTTTTCTTAAATTATTTGACCTGGAGTCCACCACTTCTAGTTTCCTAATACTTCTCATTAATTGTTCATGGCAAAAAATAAATAAATAAATAAAAATAAAGTCTCTAGAAAGAGTCCACAGCATATCTTATGTAATAGTGAAATACCAAAGGCATTTACCCTGAAATAGGAAATAAAACAGTCTTTATTCACAGGTGATGTGATTGTTTATGTAGAAAATTAATAGAAACACTTTTAGAATAAATGGATTTAGTAAGATCAGTAACATAAGATCAATATTCAATAATAAAATTGTATTTCTGTGTTTAAAAAAATAGTTCATGGTATTACCACAGAAAACATTTATTAAAAAATTCTAGCCTAAGTAATTATATTTGTTCCCTAGACACCTCTTTCTGGCTTCTATGGTTTCTAGAACTGGAAATTATGATAAACTTGGCATAGCAGAGCTAAACATTCTATGTACTTTCTAATTAAAAAAAAAAAGACAAAGCTTGGTAACAGATGCAATTATATAAATATTTCATTATCTATTCACATCTTGATTTAATATATTTATTAAATGAGAGTCTCCTATGTGTTTGGTTTTACCTAAATTAGTATTCCTTTGTGTAATGTATTAGGAAGGTGGGATCACGATCCACCTTAACATAATGGTTCTCAAACTGTAGAATGCATCGGAATCACCTAGAGGGCTTCTTAAATTATAAAACGTTGGGCCCCACTCCCAGAATCTCTGATTTAGTAGGTCTGGGATGGAGTCCAAGAAATTACATTTCTAACAAGTTCCCAAGTATTATTGATGTCATCAATGTGGAGGCCACATCTTGAGTAACATCATTTTAATACAAAGACATACCAAATCATTCATTAGATGTTGGTGAAATTTTTAAAATATGTCCAGGAGTCACTGAGAAGAAATTAGTCACAAACCATTTTGTATAATTTTTATCTTCCTAATTCTCAACTTCTCTGTCTTTTCCTTCTGAATATCTCAGGGAGATGTGATAGCCTCTTCTATCAAATAGCCAGAGGCCCAGAGGAAACAGAGGGAAGATTCAAAATAAAATAATTAAAGAAGGTTTGTTTATTAAGAAACAATTACAAAGATGTGAGATTAGAACTACAACCTGGAGATTAGTGGTGCTAGAGCTATTAACACCCTTGGGAATAAAGGAATGAAGCAAGGTAGGGAGTATTGGAACCTGGAGACACAGAGTTGCTGAGAAGATCAGTGACCTTCAATCAAGGAACACAACATGCTCAAGGTGGCTTTACAGGCAGACATCGAATCCCTCCTCTGACCTTTAAAAGGATTCTCAATGGCTAAACCCAAAAAGATATCATTGGTTATGTGAACCCATGGATGTGGTTCATATCCTATACCTCATAGGGCAGAGCTTGACAGAAAAGAATGCGTTCATCAAGTCAATTTCTCAGGGCCATCCGCTAGAGGCTATGCTAATTTTCTCCAACAAATATACCATACCCAGTACAGCAAATTCAATGGGACTACTTGGAAAAAATTGTAGTAATCCACTGTCATCTACTATGATTCCGCCAGTTTTGGCAGGGGCTAAGCTACCATAAAAATATATGGTAATATGAGGGAGACCACCACTCTTGTATCTTTTCATTGTTTTAGGGTGACATCAATTACTGTTATTCCCATGAGAATGCAGTATTGTTCGCAATGTACTATTTTTGAAGGAAAGGGAAATTATCAGAGCTTCTACATGGCCTTCACCCATCAAGGAACCAATATGAGGATTTTGCCAACTACAAGTATATCCATTCAAATTATTTATTCAGTGACTGGGAAAATGATGAGCAGCTGAATTTGGGAACCCTGCCGACCCACTAAGAGCTGGATCTGAGTCAGGACTCCTTTTATTACCTGTCTTGCATATATCCCTCCTGTAACACAGGCTGTGATGGTGCTTTTAGTTCCTAATTCTCTGGGCCTAACAATCCTGGAATTGTTGGGAGTGTTCATCTTTTCACATGGTGTGAATATCAGACTAACTGGCTAAATATCCCTTTTGGGAAGGTATGGGGGAAACATTACTGGATATAACTGGACTGTGATTCCTTCAGAATAGCTGGCCTCTTTTTCAGTCAATGGGTTCCAAGTCTATGAACTGATTCACATCAAGAAACTATTGGTGTAGTTATCTTTAGTCTCCATATTATCCATCCTTGATTTCTTTTTATTGTATAAATTAAGCAGTATATTTTTTGGTTGTCCTTCTCCCCTATTCTAGGAACACTTTGCTATTAACCATCTGCACAACACCCTTTATGCCAGGAACCCCCTGCCTGCCATTCAACCTTGTGCAGGTTAAGATTCCTGCTGGCTAAAGAAGAACATTATAAACCCAAATAATTTGACTCTGCCACAAACTTACTCCATTTTTGCAAATAAACTACTCTATGAAAGTAAGAGTGTGACTTGAGGAATAGATTTTTACTTTCCAGTACTTTCAACCAAAGATGCTATAAATATGCCTAAATACACCCTACAAATATTAGAAATTCTCTTATGAAACAAACCTTGATGTGGCATTCATAACACATATAAATCTGTCCAGACTCTTTTTAAGAATCTATCATTTTGATTAGATGGGAAATTAAGTTTACAGAGTCTATCTTTTAACTTTAGATGTAAAAGCAGAACCCAGGTCTGAGAAGAAAATGAACATTACCTCCCTCTCATGTGTTTTTTTTTTTTTCCAGATGATTAAAAATAACATAGGTGAAAAACTGGTTCTCAGAGAAAATTTTTCTCTTCAAATACAAAATAATAACAATAATCATAAGTAGTATCATATAATTCTAAATTAAGTATGTCTTATAGTAGACATAACCTAATGAGTAAAGATAAGAGAGCATACTTTAAGTGAGGAAAGATCAGGGCACCTGGGTGACACAGTCTTGGTTTCAGCTCAGGTCCTGATTTCAGGGTCATGAGACTGAGCCCCTTGTTGGGCTCAACACTCAGCTCAGAGTCTGCTAGAGATTCTCTCTCTTCCTCCTGCCCTTCCCCCCATGCTTTCCCTCTCTCTCTAAAATAAATAATATTTTTAAAAAAGAGAGAGAGAGAGAGATTGAAGAAAGATTGCCTACTTGGATGATCTCTGTCTGGATAAATTGTCTGAAACATTTTGTCACTGCTTTGCAGTGAATAATTGTATGATCTTGAGTAAGTCCCTATTCCTCCCAAGCCTCAGTTTCTATGTGAACAAGGAAGGGGCAAGATGAGATATTTTCTTTCCTGTTACTTTGTAGTGATGCTAACTAGAGGCAGGCAACACAGCAGAGTACATGCATACTTGGATGGAGACTGCAATGGATAAGCAAACAAAAACAGATTTTATCTGGGCTCTACTACTAATCAGCTGTGTTAAATGAGTAATTCACTTCATTTCTCTAAGTCTCTGTTTCCTCATCGGAAAAATGGGAATGATAATAAATACAAGGATGAAATACAATAATGTGCTTGGCATTGTTCCTTACCCATAGGAAATGCTCTGGGAGAAGAAGCTGCTATTTATTGCAGTAGTTAAGAGTTCAGACTCGAGCCCTGGCTCCTGGATATGGCTTGTAGCTCATATCCTTGTTGTTCTCATTACCATCTGTGTGACTGCAGGCGAAGACTTAATGTCAATATACCTCATTTGCCTTTCCTACAAAATACTGTTTTGGTACGGTAGTCACATAAAACATTAAGCATGGTCCCGGGCAAATAGTAGCTCTCAGTAGATGTCAGTTGTCATTATCATGAACTCTTAGATTTCTTAGTGATGATTCATTAGATTTTACGAGGATTTAATGTTCATATATAAGACCATAAATGATCATCTTGGCCATCTTGTCATAGTTTAACCTATTCTAAGAAACTAGAGATAATCACAGGTTAGATGCATTATTTAAAGAGCCAAGAAGATCAAATGCTGAGCCAGTTACTTAGCAAGGGAGTGCAACAGATTCCCTCTCTGTGGTCTACGCTGCCCTTGTATAGGTAGCCAGAAGACCCTCAACACCTGGTATCATCATCAGCCTCATGGAGACTCAGCTGGCTGTCATTACCCAGACGCTGTCTTCCAGACCACAACATCTCTTTAAGTAGGTTGCTTGCTCATCTTTTTTATTCTTGTTTTTATTTTAGATACGATTAATCTTCTACTTGACAAGATGTCTTGGATTTTTGCTAAGGAATAGTTATCAGATGATAGAAGAAGTATATAAAAATGTTTCCCAGATGCTTTTTCACTCCCAGCTTCTAGTAGAGATTCAACTCCATTTACTTTTCCTTAGGATGTCTATCATGAATTTGGAGGGATCTTCACTGGCTAGTATGCCTCACTGAAAAATGTTTTTTGGTGAGTCTGTGCCCCGCATACTATTCCTTCAAGGCTTGCTACTGCTGTTACTGCTGGGTGCAGAACTCAGCAAAGGCCAAGGCCTGCAGAAAACCATGAAGTACAAATTTATGAAGCACTGGGAAAAGAACTGGAAGGGAATTGGGAACACTGAGGCTTTAGATTCAGCTCTGCTTAACTCCTTGTGCAGATCTTGTTCTATCACACCATCATCATCCCCTGACTCTGGAAAAGTTGTTTATCTTTTCATATATATATATACATATATATAGTGACAAATGGAGTCAGAGATAGATGTTATATTTGGAAAAAAAATCTGGTATAATAATAAACATGTGACATTTGTTTTGGAAAAATTAAAAGTACCATACCAGCCTATTGTAATTTTTCTAAGCAGAAAATTTGTTATGAGATGAGAGCTATAATGGAAACCTTATAACTAGCTGAAGAAAAAATGTGTACTGCCTTGTTGCTGCAATGAAAGTCTTTAAGTGGTAATAAGAATGAGAAACTGCCACAAAAGGGAAAGGTAGCACTTTGGTACCTGAGGCACCAAGTTTAAAGGTTTTATTTACTAATTTGAAAGAGAGAGAGAATGAGCAGGGAGGAAGAGCAGAGGGAGGAGAAGAAGCTGACTCTCCATTGAGCAGGGAGCCCAACGTGGGGCTTGATCCTAGGACCCTGGGATCACCACCTGAGCCGAAGACAAACACCTAACCAACCGAGCCAATAAGATGCCCCAAGACACCCAAGTTGAAATCAGTTTATTACTGAGAACATATGTAACCTTCAACACATTTCTTAATCCCTTTAACGTTCAGTTCATCATCTGTGAAATGGGGAAATTAAAAGCAATCTCTTGGCATTGTATTGAGGATTAACTGGTGCTTAACACAATGCTTGGCATATTGCTAATCCTCAACATGGTAGTTTTATTATAATTGAAATGATGGTATTTAATTCATTGGTGTCGCAGGTAAGAGGATGAAAAATAATTTAATTTTCTTTCATTTCTATGGGAGCATGAACATATTCAATCAGAGAATCTTGAATCTCATCAGTGAAAGAACCCCAAGAGAACACCCAGTTCAATTTATATCCAGGTATAGAAGTTTTTATTATTTCCAGTCCAATCTAGATGCAGGGACAGAAGTATTCTTGCTTCTAGCATATGAAGCAACTGATGCCTGAAGATGGTGAGATTTGATTAAGTAACTGCCGGTAGTAAAACTGAGACTTGATTCCAAGTCACCTGCCTTTTAATGTGTTTCATACATTTCTTGATGTCATTCTTATTATGTAAATGAGGTGCCATTTTGCTGATGGGAAATGTTGGCGGCATATGTGGTTCGATGTTGCAAAGTTACTGAAATGGTTTTTTAAATAGGACACGAGGTTCTCATGTGCCATTCAAGTATCACCTCCTCCAATTTCGCTCTTCAAATGGAATAATTCTGCCTCTGAAATCGAAATCAGAGAAGTGCCATTTGATGATGATGCTGTTGTAACTTTGTCAGTCTTCAGCTGTTGCCTCTTCCTTACTGAACAGGAATCCTCTAAGTAGCTGTAAAGATCATTGGACCGATTTCCCGCCTCTCACTCAGGAAACATATTGTATCAAGGTACAGAAATTATGGTATCAAGGACCCACGGCTCTTATTCATTGGGATTTCAAACCAGTGCGTTAGCTCTACATGGCCTTAAAAGTTGGTAATTTTATATGAAGTAAGATTATCAATTCTTTCCCAGCTAGGATTCTGGGTTGAATAACATCCTCTGTCTCATTTAGCTGAATGTGCTTGATTGCTTGAGAAAAATGATTCTGTGCTGTTGCAGTGAACTGTTAAACAGACTACCTGAAGGAATTACTATATGCACATGAAGTTTCGGAAAATTGAGCAGAATCTTTACCTGAAAGGAGTTTTCCTCCACAAGGTGATTGTATAATATTTCATCTACTGACAACCTCCTTTCTATGTTGCTAGCAGATTGCATATTGTAATGCTAAACTCAGACAATAAAAAAACCACTAGTTCAGTGAATAGCAACCTTTTAAGTATTGTTATTGCCATTAAGATTGTATTATTCTGGATTCCTAGTTAGCCTTTTTATGGAAAACCAATGGCTTAGCATGGGAAGAAGTTAAAAAATATTTTCTTATTCATTTCTGAGTGGTCATTCAAATCCTTTCCTCCTTAAAAAAAAAAAAAAATATTTTCTTCTCCTTGCTTGAAGAATTAATACATTTAATCACTTGAAACGTACCCTTTTCCACTGTATAATCCTCTGATAACTTTCACTTTCCTGGAAATGTTTCAGCATAATTAAACATCTCGTGATGATGATCATATATACACTGCTGACTTACCTGGACTCTGATATAATTAGTCTCCACATATGCATGGTTGGATGGTCCATGTTGTGTCTGTCCACTTTCTATCAAGATGAAAACATGTGATCTAGTCAGCCGTAGTACTCAGAAATGACATCTGCCCCATTCCCAAGCTTTTTTTTTTTTAAATCAACGAATCATCTGCATTCCAGTGTATATGAAATATAATGTGTATAACATATGGCAGATTTTTCCAGAATATGGCTTCCCATGGCTGAAATAGAGATATGACAAAGAAAATAAGTCTTATCATCTACAACTAAATGTCCTACTAAATAACTCACCATTCCCCAGTAGGTTTCCCTGCCTCTGATCCTGCATTTGTTATCTCTCAGGTAAAATTTCTCCTACTCTACTTCACACAGCCATTTTTATTTGGGGAAATGCTTCTACTATGGGAAATGCTGTTGAAAAGCGGTTACTGATAAAAATACTACAGCAAAATGACATTACTAGTATTTATTTGAGTATTTATTTGCAAAGAATCATGATTTTAAAAAGGATTCAGAATTTTAAATCAATAAACTAAAAATTTAATACATACTAAAAACAAAATGTACTAACATTTTATAAAACAATCAAAATTAGATTAATAAAAGCTGTGTATCTTAACCAGTATTTTTACAATAAAATTGTCTATATGAAAAAATACATCAGTTAAAGAATTCAAACTGAATAAAAAATATAATATGAAATTATCTGATTTGAGCATTTAAAAAAACCTACAATCAAGTGGCAAAATGTGTCAGTGTTAGATCATTGTTGAATCTGTGGCATGTTTTTCATTATAGTTTTTAGTTGGTCAACAAGGTTTCTGATTCTAGTCTAGTCAAGAAAATGCTGAAGAAATTGTTATTAGCTAACTCTAGATTTTTACTCTAACAAGAAAATAAACCATTGTTTGAGAACTTTAAGGGCATTATTTTTGAACAACCATTTCCTTACTGGGAGTGAGCTTTAGTTTCACTTTGAAGATAACATTTCTAATTTGTCTTTGTCCTTCAAATTAATCATGGAAACACAGAGATTACAGAGCAGAGGTACAGGCATAAATTTTGATATTTCACTTTTATATTCTACATGTTCAGAAAATCTTTGAACTTGCATCATCCTTTTAGAAAAACTATACATTTTGAATAGCTATTTTCTGCTTCTGCTGAGCATTATGTAGGCAATGAAGGATGCCTTTCAAATGAGTATTTTTTGATCCAAAATATCAATGTCAAGTATATCTCTTTGGTTATGATTCAAAATATAAATTATTCAAGGTTCACATTTTAAAAAAATACTGAAAAGTCAGTCTTAAAAAAAATCAGTATTTGGTACATATAAATAGCATAATATTACAAATTACTAAAATTTGATATCCAAATCACTAAAAGCAATATTCATTTTCTCACCCATGATATTACAGGACAGGTTTCTCCTTTTTCTCACTCTTTCACTTCCCAATTCCTAAGTCTAGATTGCTAGTCCATGACCTAAACTAGCTGAATGGATGCTTCCAGATTATCCCTGCCTAGGATATTGACTCTGATGAGTGATGTGAGGATTAAAGGCATTTACAACTTACATTTTTTGCTATTATTAATATGATGATAGGTTAATGGTATACCAGATGCTTTCTGGCTAGATTTTTCTTGTTGCCTAGAAAGATTCTAGCCAGTTTTCTAAACTGCCCTTTTTCTTCCCTGTTTCCTGAGTTGGGTCCTTTGTCTCCTACTAATTCTCTCAGTTCCCAATAACTTTGCAATATATTTACTTTTTTGCTTAAAGCTACATGGTCAGTTTATATGTTGTTTTTTTTTTTTATTTTAAAGATTTTATTTGTTTATTTGTCATAGAGAGAGAAGTGAGAGCAAGCACAGGCAGACAGAGTGGCAGGCAGAGGCAGAGGGAGAAGCAGGCTCCCTGCCAAGCAAGGAGCCCGATGTGGGACTCGATCCCAGGACGCTGGGATCATGACCTGAGCCGAAGGCAGCCACTTAACCAACTGAGCCACCCAGGTGTCCCCTAAACTGCCCTTTTTCTTCCCTGTTTCCTAAGTTGGGTCCTTTGTCTCCTACTAATTCTCTCAGTTCCCAATAACTTTGCAATATATTTACTTTTTTGCTTAAAGCTACATGGTCAGTTTATATGGTTTTTAATCACAAATCCATCTCTCAAATTCTTACTAATCCTTTAAGATCCATATCAAAAGCCATTAACTTCCTTGAAAGCTTTCTTCATTTTCAAATTGAATGTGAATGATTCTTGTTCTGAATTCTCCCTGATTCAGTTGTGCTTTTGTTTTACAATTTCAAATTATGCTATGTTTTTACAGATGTCTTTTTTTTTTGCAGTTGTGTTTTATAGCTTTTCTACTACATTGTAGTCTCTATCAAAAAAGGTATTTTTTTCTTTTACCCATTTTTTTTCCCAAACACATACTCAAATTAGTCCTTTACTTTTATAAGCTGGTTTTTAAACGCAATCATTACAATTTAAATTATATAATTTACAATTAAATACATTATATAAAAAATCAAGGTGATATTTACTTAAAACTCATCACTTCTCAATTAGTACATCTTACTATAGACCATGCTTTTGAATTTACATCTGTCCTATCTACTGTGGGAAGAATACATGATGATATGTCACTTGCTCATCTCCTCACAGCTTCACATAATAATTTTACCTCAGTGCTAATTATAGGACATTGTGGGACAATCAATACCACAGTTAACTGGCAAATACTTTAAAACCTGGTTGCCACATACTTAACAGCACACTACTGTTTGGATTCTATCTACTCTGGTATATTCTTAAACTCATTATTTCCAGGGGCACTTGGGTGGCTCAGTCTATCTAGCATCCTACTCTTGATTTTGGCTGAGGTGATGATCTCAAGGTCTTGCTGGGCTCCATGCTCAGGATGAAGTCTACCTGAGATTCTTTCTCTCCTTCTGTCACCCTCCCCATCTAAATAAATAAATAAATAAATACAGAAATAAATAAAATCTTAAAACAAAAAACAAAAAACATCCCTCAATATTTCTGGTGGTGATTCCTGATTCTCCATGGTTCTGGTTGTATCAGAAGTAGTAACTTCACTGGACCTCAAGTTCAATGGTGTTCTTGGTGTTCTACTCAGAATCATCAGCTTTGAAGTTTCTCTGCTAGTCCTGAAGCAGTTATAATCATCATTCTTCTGTGTTGAAATCCACACTGCTTAATCCATCCAAGGCAGTGTCTATTTCCTAAACTGAGCCTCCACTAATACTGTTTCCTTAGTTATCACTTTGGTTTTCCTGTTGCCTTATTTGCTTTTGAGTCCTGCTAGTGTCTTCTCCCCTATGATCTGATAGGAATGAGGAGTGTTGAAAGGAAAAATGTACATAACTTGGACTCTTCAAGGACACTGTTAATTTTACTCCTTGTTCAATTTATTGTGAGGTAACAAGTTTCTTAACAAGACTTCTTCAGAATTCCATCCATGATGGTTGGAAGAGGGGAAGGTTGCAAGACAACTTTGGAGGAGGTACTGTAGCATTATTGAATTAAAACTGCCTTATCAAAAATTTTTTCTTTTCTTTTCTTTATCGAGCTTAGATTGGGACACTGCCTGATTGCAATGGGACAATAGGTTTGTAGTTTTAAAAATTCTCCTAAGATTCTTAGGGGTACCTGGGTGGCTCAGTTAAGTGTTGGACTCTTGATTTTGGGCTCAGATTGAGATCTCAGGATCATGACCTTACAATTCTACAATGGGCTCTGTGCTCAGCACAGATTCTTGAGACTCTCTGTCCCTCTCTCCCCCACCACAACCAGTGCGCACACTCTCTCTCAAAAATAAAAAATAAATCTTTTAAAAAAATCTCCTAAGATTCTTAGTGGTAAATATTCTTTCTAAAGAGCTACAATACTAAACATATTTTACATCTTCTCCACAAACAACAACAACAACTAAAAATGAGAGTGATACATTCTGGTAACAGCGATATTCTGGTTAATGACATTTTCTAGCTGGCAGGGAAGGCATGTTTTAGAGCCACACTTTTACCTTCTTAAGTGGAATTTACTAAACATAATTTTTACTTTAATAATAACTGATTTATTGACATATGGCCATTATAATTACGATGTTCTCAAAATTGCTGTAATTATAGTTATTGTAAGACTCAGACCTGAATAAATATTAAACACAATAAGAATCCAGGAAATTAAATTCTTAAAAGAAAAGTATCTAATTAATCAACTTATGGGCAAATTAGTTACTTTATGAAATCTAAAAAAATCAATAGGTCTTGATTAATTATATTGGCTTTGTTGTTATAACCTGCTAATGAGGTGCATTTTTACATGTTAATTAATTGTCACCTGGTAAACACCTCATTATGAATTATAAATGCTTATGATCATTGAAGGACAAGTTTAACAAATATTTGTTGCTCCCTTCTTATGTGCCACACATGTTTCTAGGCTTATGGTGTACCGCACTGAACAAAAAGTTTCTGCCTTCATGGACGTTAACTCTGACACCGAAGATAATGTCCAGACAAACAGAGGAAAATGTGTCTTGTCACAAATATAATATAAAATATAAATATATATATTTATATACAATATAAAAAATGGCACATGAAATGGAATGTGACAAGGTATTCTCTTTTATAGAAGAGGATTAGTAAAGGAGCCTTTCATAAAATATTTTTTGAACCAAAACCAAGGAATTTGCAATAGTTTGCCATGTAAATGTGTGAGTGAAATATCTTATAGGTAGAGAGATTTGTAAGTAGATTTTGCTGGCATTCTTGGTAAACAGCTAGAGACCACCAAGCCTGGAGCAAATGAACAAGACAGAGGGTGATGAGAGATCAGACGGTGACTGGGGACCTACATCATGTAGGGTCTTCAGACAACAATGAATAACAATTAATGGTTACACAGCACTTTGCACCAGACATCATCCCAAGAGCTTTACCAGTTTTAAGTCAATTAACCCTCACAGTAATATTATGTATCTGATGCATTAATTATTAACATTTTACACATGGGAAATCTGAGACAAAGAAGATTTAAATAAGTAACTTAACCGAAATTGAAGGGGAAGACAATGAATGCCACAATTCAGACCTACAAGCCTAGCTCTAGAATATATATATATATAATATATATATATATATATATATATATTAAATCAGTGATTGTTTTATGAGAGATATCAAATGTTTTACAGGCTTTTGAGCTGAGGAGAAATTGATCAGACCCCTCTTTATGAGGATTATTTCATTTTGGTTGCTGAGTGGAGAACAGACTCCCAACAGGCAAAAAAGCAGACAGTGTGATTTACAGGGTTATTGCAGTATAGTGTTCCAAGCTATAGATGAGGTTTGCATCGCCTAGGGTGGCACTGATGGAGTGGAGAAAACCAGTCTACTTACAGATATAATCTAAAGATTTGCTTGATGGATTAAATGCTGTGAGGACAAAAAGAACCATTTAGTGTAACTCTAAGGATTCTGGCCTCAACAACTGGAAGAGTGGGGATTCTATCTACTCTGGTAAAGAATATGGGAGAAGGAGCAGGTTTGTGGGAGCAAAAAAACTTCAGTTTGGGGCAAGTTCAGTGGAAATTAAAGATTAGTAACATTAACTAGAAAATCAATGGCATTATATATTAGGGCTAAGGGTATGAATTGGGGAATAATAAGCTTATTAAGGGCTGAATGAGGGTCTTCAACCTTGAGACTTTAGAAAGACAAGAAGGAACTGGCATGTATAGAAAAGGAAAATCAATGAGTAGTGTGGTTTGGAGGCCTGAGCAATGCCTTTAGAAATGGGGTCATCACTGAAAATGCTATTGATACATTGTTTAAGGTGAAGTCTGAAAATTGGTATCAGAATTAGAAATGTGGGGTCCTTAGTGATCTTGACAAAAGCAATGTCCTCAGAGGTTTTTTTTTTTTTAACTTGATTTTTTTTGACAAAAATTTGATCAATAAAGCTGTAAGAGAAAATAGAGAGAGAGAAAGCAGACAGAAGTACAAGCAACCTTTTAAAAAACTCTCCTGTAAAGGAATGCATAGACTAGGGTGACAGCTAGAAATGAATGTGGTGGTAAAGGAGGGATTTAAAATAATTTTAAGATGATCTATATCACAGCATGTTTACATATGGATAAGGATTATTTAGCCCCTACAAATCAAGAGAGTACAACACAATAAAATAAATCAAAGGGTTCCAATAGAACATAGAATGCTCTAGGGACACAGAGGCACATGAAACCTGGTCTAATGAGAAAGGAGAAAAAGTGACTAGTTAGAGATTCCTAGAAATAATATCTGAATTCAATTTTGAGGAACAAGTGTGAGTAATCATGCAAAGAAGAATGTAAAGAGCTTTCTAGGCAGAGGAAATCATTAAAAACATGTATTTACTGTACCTCTGATTTGCTTTGTAATATTCAATCTTTATTTTTCAGCCAAATAACAAATGCTTAGGCATAACATTTTATGCCTGGCCTTGAACTACAGTGAAGAGAGCCAAAGTTTGCCTTTGTGGAGATTACATTCTGGGAACAATGAAATATGAACACACAGACTATGATAGTAAGATGGTGTGCAGGAACATCTTGCCAAGGTTGGCCAGACTGCTAAAGAAAATCTGCTCTGAAGAGTGGGGATTTGTGTTGAAACCTAAAAAATGGGACTGAGCCAAACCATCAAAGGGCTGGATGAGAGGCACTCAAAGCAGAGGAATTAGCAATTGCAAAATCATGAAGAAAGGCTTGTTCAAGGATCAGTAGGGCTGGAGTACAGGGTGAGGTTTGAGAGTAGCTTGCACTTCCTAAGAGCAAAGAAAAGCCATTCACTGTTTTTAATCAGGCTTGTGGAGCTTCCAGAATGCAGAAACATGCATAAGCTTACCCATCTCTCCCAGCCCATGCCTCTACCATTCCAACATATGAAGGCTCTGTTCCAGGCAAAGCCATATCCCTTGGTTGAATGAAGTTGCCCCTGGCTCCAGCCATCTCTTATCCCTGTCCTCCTGAATTATTTATGACTGTGAACTTCTTCTACACTTAACTACATAACTGATACTAAAATTACTTTACATAACTTAAATGAAGTTAATTTTCTTAGTACTATACCCTAATCCCTGAAAGAGTTATTCTTTTAACAATATGCCATATTGAGGACTCTTAAGAGTTCTGTTTCACTTATTAGAGATACAAGTTATATGAAAATAACACATTATTAATTTTTTCCCTCATGCCAAACATGTTCATCATACTGCCTTTTCTCAGTAAAAAAATACCACTATTATCTGGCTGGCGGGAATGATTTTTTGTTTCCATTTTCCCTTCACTTCCCAGCAAATAACCCATCACCTATATATGTTATTTCTTCACCCAAAATGCATCACAAATCCCTCCTGGTCTTTTTATTTCTCTTGCAACCATGGTCCAAGCCACAATCTTCTTTCACACAGATTACTGCAAATAGTCTCCATGTGGTTCACTGATTCCATCTTTGACTCACTCACTCATGCGCTATAAGCAGCCGAGGAAATCCTTTAGGAACACAAACTAGAAAACTGTACGAGTCAGGAGTACAGTTAATATATGTTTTACTGGTGTCCTCTTCCTAGAAGACAGTACTCTTCTTTGCCTGATTAACTCTTACTCATCTTTTACAATTAAATTCAGATATTCTGTCTAGAATCTTGACCATGACTTTTCTTCTTTCTCACAAGAGACTAGGTTGGATATCAGTCTGTGTTCCTAAAGCATTCTATTCTTCCCTCCATCAAGAGCACTTTATTTCCTTTACTATGTTAGGTGTTGACTTGCCTACATACCTGTTTTGCTCACTAGACTATGGGTTGCTTGAGGACAAGGTCTGTAACTTTTATTTATATGTGTATCTTATTACCTGAGAAATAATTAGTGCTTAGTAAACGATGTTCATTCATGGCACTCGTGAATGAGCACACAAATGCATGTGATCTCAGATGCTTAGAAAAGGCTTCATGAAGAAGTTGATACTAGATTTCCCACTACCATTTATTGAAGAAACAGTCCTTTCCCCATTGTGTATTCTTTAGCCCTTGTCAAAAATTAGTTGATTGTCTATGCATGGGTTTATGTCTGGGCTCTCTAGCTGCTTCACTGTCTATTTACCTGATTTTATGTCAGTGCCATCCTTTTCTGATTGCGACAGCTTTGTACACTATCTTGAAGTCAGGTAGTATAGTATCTCCAGAATGCTGTTGGGAAAACTGAATAAACACGTGTGAAATAATGAAATTGGATCACTATCTTATACCACACAGAAACAAAACAAAACAACAATAATAAAAATCTCAAAATGGATGAAAAACTTAAATGTAAGACCTGAAACTGCAAAACTCCTAGAAGGAAAAATAGAAAAAAAAAAAAAATCTTGACGTTGGTCTTGGCAATGATTTCCTTGATAAGACACCAAAATCACAAACTACAAGAACTAAAATAAATAAATGGGACCATATTAAACCAATGAACTTCCACACAGCAAGGGAAAGAATCAATAAATTGAAAAGGCAACCTATAGAATGGGAAAAAATATTCACCAACCATATATCTGAAAAGAGGATAATATCCAAAATATATAAATAACTCATACAACTCAAAAGAAATATAATCATAATCATAATCCTAATCATAGTCATCCACGGAAAACTGGGCAAAGGACCTGATAGAGATTTTTCCAAAGAAGATATACAGATGGCCAACAGGTATATGAAAAGTTACTCAATATCACTGATCATCAGGGAAATGCAAATCAAAACCACAATGAGGGGGCACCTGGGTGACTCAGTCAATTAGGCATCTGCCTTCAGCTAAGGTCATGATCCTGGTGTTCTGGAATCAAGCCCCATACCTGGCTCCCTGCTCATCAAGGAGGCCTGCTTCTCCCTGTCCATCTGCTCCTCTGTCCCTTTCTCTACTCTGCCCCAATCTGCTTGTGGGCACTCTCTCTCTCAAATAAATAAATAAAATCTTTAAAAAACCCACACAATAAGATACTACCTCATACCTCTCAGAATGGCTAGTATCAAAAAGACAAGAGAATGAATGATGGTGAGAATGTGAAAAAAGGGAACACTTAGACACTGTCAGTGGGGATGTAAATTGGTATAACCTTTATGGAACACGGTATGGCAGTTCCTTAAAAAATTAAACATTGAACTACCATATGATCTCATAATCCCATCCTGGGTATATATCTGAAGGAATTAAAATCAGCATCTTGAAGAGATATCTGCACTCTCATGCTCGTTGTAGATTACTCACAATAGCCAAGATATGGAAATAACCTAAACGCCCTTCATTGGATGCCTGGGTAAAGAAAATGTTTTATGCATGTATGTATGTGTGGGTATAAGTATAATGTATTTATATATTAAAATTTATATATATAAAGAAAGTATTTTTGTATGTATGTGTATGTATCTATATACATCATTTATACATTTAAAACATATATAACATACATGTATGTACATTATACATACCTTATATGTGCACATTAATATATGTATGTATTATTTATCCAAGCTACCTCCTGGAATAATGTGGATGAGGCAAGGGAATATTCTGATCAAATACTCCAGCTGCACAGTTTTTCTGAGTCTTGTCTGTATCATGTTCTGGCCAAATTTCTTGCTGTGGGACTTCAGCATCTTAAACTAATTACCCTCCAAATATGTTCTGTGGAGTGATTAAAATACTCTTCAGAACAGCAACCGGTACACAAGAAAGCCTCTGGATAGGTAACAGTTCAGCTTCTTTCATGAGAGAGAAACTGTGCATTTTAAACCTTCATGATCAATGAGAAGATAATAAAGCCACGAAACTGAATATACCACTCCATCCTTAGAGTAATGAGATTATTTTTCTGTATCTAATAGAGATTACAATTTACTACATCATATATAGTTATTATCCCTAGAATTTGCTTCACCCTTAGGGAGAAATACTGGCAGTATGACGCAGGATTGCGCAAGCGGAAAGCATACATCTCTTAATTAAAGACAACGTTAGGGGGCGCTGGGTCGCTCAGTGGGTTAAAGCCTCTGCCTTTGGCTCAGGTCATGATCCCAGGGTCTTGGAATCCAGCCCTGCATCAGGCTTTCTGCTCAGCAGGGAGCCTGCTTCTCTCCAGGTCTCTCTGCCTGCTTGTGATCTCTGTCTGTCCAATAAATAAATAAAATCTTTAAAAAAATAAATAAATAAAGACATTAGATGTCTGAAAATAGGTACCTATGTGAGTTTTACTAACACCCTCAAAGGGAAAAGATCAGAAAGTATGGACATGCATATACACATGTACATATACTTATGTATATGCATGTTATCTATGTACACGTATATGGACGTGCATAGACAGATGTATGTGTGTACATACATTTTTATAATTTTTGATCTCCTAATTTGTAATAATACATGTTTCTGACTTACAATTTCAAATAATAGAAAGTGGCATATACAAGATTAAGATGCTTTCACTTTTCCCTCCACCCCACTTCCTTGAGGGGCACCCTACCCCACTTTCTGATATAAATTTTTATAAAAATTAATGTTATAGTTACAGCCATAAACCAAAATGTTATTATACCTTTATTTTTTTGGTCAGTATCATTTCTTCAATTGGATGCTGTATCCAGGCATCTTTTCGTTGTAGATGAAATTTAGCACAGTTACATTGCCTGCTACTTCTATTTTCCTCTCCTTTCTAAGTCTTGTTTTTGTTTTTCTACTTTTTTGTCCTTCTTGTAGTTATATTTACTGTAAAATCATACACATTTCTGGGACGCCTGGGTGGCTGAGTTGGTTAAGCAGCTGCCTTCGGCTCAGGTCATGATCCCGGCGTCCTGGGATTGAGTGTCACATCGGGCTCTTTGCTTGGCAGGGAGCCTGCTTCTCCCTCTGCCTCTGCCTGCCATTCTGTCTGCCTGTGTTCGCTCTCTCTCCCTCTCTCTCTGACAAATAAATAAAATTAAAAAAAAAAATCATACACATTTCTACTTTTAGTCCATAATTGTTAAACACTATCTACTGATACATTACTATGTAAGAGGAGGAAGTTAATTAATACATAGCTTCTTTCCTCTGCTTGTCCTTATTCTTTTATCAGTTTTGACATAACTAGATATTTTCAGGGTTTCATGATTTACAGCATTCATGTTCAGTAACTGAACTTAACTCTCTTGAATATTTAGCCCACTCTTCATTCTGAAGATAGGTAACTAATGAAAACAATATTAAGAATAGGTAAAATATATATCGAAACAAAAAATACTGTGATTTGACAAAAGAAAAGAAATTCAATTCTATTTCCCGAAATCTTGTCATTCAGATATGGATTTTCTACTTGCCTAGCTAAAGAGAATTCTATTCTCTTATACTCAAGTATTTGCTCAAAATTATATCACCTTTCTGCTTATTTCCAATTACATACATAATTTTAATTTTTTTTTAGTTTTTTAAAAACTTATTCTTTCTTTTTCTTCCTTCCTTCCTTTCTTTTCTTTTCTTTTCCTTTCCTTTCTTTTATTCAAGATTTTATTTATTTATTTGACAGAGAGAGAGAGAGCCCACATAGGCAAAGAGGCAGGCAGAGGGAGAGGGAGAAGCAGGCTCCCCACTGACCAGGGAGCCTGATGTGAGGCTTGATCCCAGGACCTTGAGATCATGACCTGAGCCAAAGTTGGATGCTTAACCGACAGAGCCACCCAGGCGCCCCAGGTTTTGTTTTGTATTTTTGTTTTTGTTTTTTGTTTTTTGTTTGTATTTTAAATGTTTTCCAGAGTTCAATTCTTTTATTTGTCTCTTGTTAAAAAGGAAATATATGAGATCTTAATTTTCCTAATAACACAATCTACTGATTAAACCCAATTTCTTCCAATAAATATTCTTGCTGGTCTAATTTTATAATAATCAGGGCAGGCTAAACATTCACTATGTTAAGACCAGACCTACTTCTTTCCCTAGGTCTGATTTTATAAACGTTGGTGATAAACCAAGTCTCATTTATATGATGCATCTTATGTGGGAAATGTCTGTCACTCTAGGTATCTGATCACTCTTGAGAAATGACAGCACAGCTAACGTAGTATCTTTTGAAGATAGCAATTGCTAATTTAATGATTACCAGTTGCCATTAAATGAATTATGAAAAAAAAAGAAAAAAGACCACTTCTTCTTGCAGACAACTTCTTGAATTCACTATTTGGTTTAGTTTGGACCTACTACTTTCTAGGCCTATTGCACATTGTCATCTCTGGTTTAAACTATTCAGTTTCCTGCTTTAGTTCCTACTGGCCTTGTATTCAGTATCTTTATATCTCAGATGCATTTATCATTTTGTTCAAATATATATTCAAGGAAATTTTTTTGAAATAGGTATCTATGAGACAAAATATCTGAGTCTGTCTTTTTTCTTTTTAAACTAAAAATTGGACTTGGAATTAAAAGATTACTTAACTCTGAATTTTGAAGGCAAGGCAAGGCCCCATTTTTTTTTTTTAAGATTTTATTTATTTATTTGACAGAGATCACAAGCAGGCAGAGAGGCAGGCAGAGAGGGAGGAGGAAGCAGGCTCCCCGCTGAGCAGAGAGCCCGATGCGGGGCTCGATCCCAGGACCCTGAGATCATGACCTGGGCTGAAGGCAGAGGCTTTAACCCACTGAGCCACGCAGGCACCCCAAAGGCAAGGCCCCATTATCATCAAGCTTGGTTTGGGTGGTAGCCAAATGTGATCCCAATCTGAGTTCTTATTCCTTTAGAAACAACTTGTTTATTTTTGCCATTCTGAAAGCTCATGGAATTTCTCTTCAAATTCATTAATTTTGCCATAATACGCCAAGTTTAAATCTTTTTATCCTATTTGATTTGATGGTTAGCAAATTCTTTAATATAGAAAATAGCTTAAGATCACTGAAATTATATTTTTTATAATTTTATAATTTTATTTTTTCTTAAAATTTCTGTGTTGTTTTCATTCCAGATTTTCTATTTAATACATGTAGGGATATCTGCATTGATCCTTTGTATTCTTTAATTTCTCTCATTTTCTCCATATTCTGAGAAAGTTCATCATTCTGTCATTTAAGATGGGCGATTTGATTTAAACCAGATCTATTGTATTATTTAGCCATTCTATGGACTTTTATAAATTTTAGGAATCACATTTAAAATTTCCAAGAAAGTTTCGTTTTATGTAATTACTTTTTCTCCCATCGCAATATTTACTTTTTATTGATCATCATAATTTTTAAAGTTCTCTTTTGTTCCTTAAAATTTCTCTGGTTCTGGGGTGTGTGTGTGTGTGTGTGTGTGTGTATGTGTATGTGAGTTCTTTTATTCATCTTTTCTCTTGCTTGCTGTTGCTTTTCCTCAAATGTTTGATGATGTTCGATGATTCTTGGTTAGACAAATTCATATTTATGAACAAGAGACTCAGCAGCTAAGTAAAGGGAGATGGGTATTTCCTGTAGGTTTGCTGGTCTGTTTTTCTGAAGTCCTGTCCTCTCTATGGGAAAGTTGCATACAGAATATGTGTGGCACATTGAACGGCAGGCAGCACATCGGGGCGACCCAGGGCAATGGTTAAGTACATTGGACTCTTGAACCAGACTCTGTTCATGTCTCAGCTCTAATACTTTCTAGCTGTGAACTTCGGCAAATTACTTAATGTTTCTGTGCTCCAGCCAGTTTCCTTCTCTCTTAGGTGATGATAATAATGTGACATACCACACAGCTGTTGTGAGAATGAAATGAACTAATTTAATTTACATAAAGAATTCAGAAAAGTATTGGCAATATCATAAGGGGGCAGGGGATGCCAAAGCAGTCAGATCAACTGTCTATCACACAAAAATAAGAAGGGCGGGATCAGGAATGGAGCAGTTGGCACCATTGCCTCACCTTTGATCCTCCACTGTCTCCCCCGACCCCCACTCCATGTTAAGTTTACTTTAAGTTACTTTGATCTTTTTTGCTTTTCTTTTAGGCAAAAAGACTCACAGTATTTTTTCCCCAGGCAAACTATGTAGTTTCTACAGAAAGCAGTCTTGTGGGTTTACCTGGGACAAATACTAAACACCCCTTCCTCTGTTTGTGGTCACCCGTAGGAGAGTAGATACTCCCTGAGGAAGCTATTCGATTGACAGTCACTAATTATCTTGACTGTAGGCAAATACTTTATTTTTTTCTGCAGTTGCAGTTCTGGCTTTGAGCTTCTTTCAAGAGCCCACTAGGGAGAAGAGTTCCTGCTTTTGCTGAGCATATTTTAGGTTTCAACCCTTTCTGCTCTGGTTTCTCCATCAATATAATTGCATCCAATTATAGATTGCTCTAAAGAACCAACTTCTCTGATATGCTAATGAGAGGTATTTTTGTTTTCAGGGTTGCTTATGATTATGTACATCTATGCATCCTTACTACCATTTCATAGTTAGGAAGAGGAAAAAAAAAACCCATATGTTCAATGTGCCAGAATCTTTAACCAGAACTTTAACCAGAACTTTATCTTTAACCAGAACTCCTACACAGATGTAAACTTAGGCAAAAATACATTGCTTCTTAAGAATAAAAATAATATTTTGATAATTCTAACACTTTTTGTTTCCAGTTTATAGTAACATCCCCAAATAAATCTATTTATTTCTTCTTTGTCATTTCCTTTTTGCCATAAAAGTATATGATTTAAAGACTTAATACTCATTGTAGTGTGAGAAATTATGATGCCCTCATACAACAACTTATAATTCTGAAAATAGTGTCTAAAACCACCTTTGAATTTAACTGAAAAGATGTGTAATTGACAAAATCGGATGTTATATAATCAATCCATTTCATTCTCTGGAGAAAATAGTATCATTGTGGAAGTTCATACAGGAAGATACCAGGAGAAAAATAAAAACAAAAACAAAAGCAAAAAACCCTGAGATTTCAACCTTGCAAAAGAGAATCCATGATTCAAGATAAGAATATAAGATAAAATAAATCTTTAGTACTAATATAAATAAACAATTAAGCTGACCACTGAAGATCTTAAAGATACAGAAGGTGGAGTAAGAGTGAGTGCTAGCAAAGTAAACTTTGCATTTCTGTTCTATGCATGTGGTCAGCAAATATTATTACATCTGAATCTTATCAGTGAGTCAGTGATATCTGGGTAATGTCTTCTTGTCACTCTGCATCATGTTTTCACTTTAGGAATCAAAGGCAAAGATGGCATATAGTTCCAGAAACACTGGAAAGTACCAAGTGTTATAAAAGTAGTAGTATAGGGGTGCCTGGGTGGCTCAGTGGGTTTAGCCTCTGCCTTTGGCTCGGGTCATGATCCTGGGGTCCTGGGATCGAGCCCCACATCAGGCTCCCTGCTCGGCAGGGATCCTGCTTCCTCCTCTCTCTCTGCTTGCCTCTCTGCCTACTTGTGATCTCTCTCTCTGTCAAATAAATAAATAAAATCTTAAAAAAAAAAAGTAGCAGTATACACACACACACACACCACCCCACACACCCATTATCACATAGTTTTACTACAGCAAATAATTATACAGAAGTTAGTTTGCCATATTACAAAGAAAAGAGTTTTGCAATATTCAGGAGACATTTGCTTTCATGTGCCCCTTCCCTTAGCACACACACCATGCTGCTTAAGAACAAAATCATTGTTCTCATGAAGAATTCAAATGACATTAACTGTTTTTTTTTTGTTTTGTTTTGTTTTGTTTTTTTAGTTAATTGACCGATCCTGGTTACAAAGGATTAATGGTGCTGGACAAGCATAAAGTAGATTCAGTCAGCTGTAGAAACAGCCTCGCTAACACAGAAAGCCAGCCACTGAAGCCTCTCCCCTCCTCTAGCCCTTGAAACAGGCACTGACCTTGACAGCAAAAACTCAACATGGGTGGAGGACTGATGCGTTAAAAAAAAAACAAAAACAAAAGCAAAACAGGAGGAATTCAACAAAAATATGTCCAATTGTGCTAGAGGTGGAATTTTCATCTCTATTCCATATTTATGATCAAGTGGTTTAAGTGAGCTTTATGAAAATAAACAAATACCAATATCCCTACATTATTCAAATGGGGGGGGTGGGGAGAACTCCAGGTGCTGCTAATTATGCTGATGTTTCAAGATATTAAGGTATATAGAGGATTATAGGAAGCAAAATGATCAAGTAAGCAAGTACATTAAGTGGACAAAGATTTCCATATTGTGTATGTACAAAATCTGATTTACAAAATGTTACAGTCTGTATGTTTAGAATCTAAAATGAAATACAAACAGTGCTGTTTTTGAGACTGTACTTTCCCACTGCACAAAGCAAATTAGGTATCTTTTAATTGCAGTGGTATTTGCTCTGTTCAAATAAATTAAAGTTTTCATCCACTGGTTCACTTGACATAAGCATGCTTTCACTGGGCAAAATGAAATGGAGAAGGGAGAGGAAGACGAAGGAAGACAGGAACGTTCAAAGAAGTGTCAAGGGCAGGGAAAAATACCTCATTTTACACACACATACGCACACACACACGCACATTTAGAGATCCTACCAAACAACCAGAAAGACCATAAAATCTCTTTCTTTTCCTTTCCCTCCATCCTTCCTCCCTGCCAAATAAGATTATTATTCCTGAAAAAAAAATTATTTACATCAACGATTTAATACTTTGTATACTATACTCAAGGAACTGGACAGGGAAGCCAAGAAAAAATAATTTTCTAAATAAATACAACTACCAAATATGTTATCTTGTGCATATGCACATGTTGGGAAG
The DNA here is from genome assembly GCF_002288905.1 of Enhydra lutris kenyoni. Classification (NCBI taxonomy): domain Eukaryota; kingdom Metazoa; phylum Chordata; class Mammalia; order Carnivora; family Mustelidae; genus Enhydra; species Enhydra lutris. Next base: position 10,598,605 of record NW_019154121.1, on the reverse strand, counting down.
GTGCCCTCTCTGTGAAGGCTTCAGGTTTGTACAAAAAGCAAAACATGCAAGGCATCTTCCAGCTTCTGCTGACAGCAGGAGTAACAGTTAAAGCAAATGTTCTGCTGATGTCGGAGAAATCTAAGAGAGACTGACATTTTGCTCTGGAAAAAAAAAAGGAAGATGTGGATTATTTTTCTGATTTTGTGTCAGCATATCTGTGAGGAATCCACTTACATGGGGCTCACGCCTTTAATTGCTTGAAATAGAACATCTGGGTTGTCTATCACATTTTATCGTACAGACGGCTATCAATCACCTCAAAGAATTATACCTAGTAAAGGTCTATCTGTGGACAGACTGTGATTAAAATCAATTCCTTGGAGGTCACTAAATCTGCATATGCAAGAGGTATATCCTTGGACAGAACTGCATTACAGTTTTCATCTGGTTTTGCATATACTAATTTAAAAATTGCAACAATAACAGCTGATGTTACTGAGAACTTACTTTGTGTCAAGCACTGTGTAAAGTACTTTAAATTCCTCATGTCACTTCGTCTTCAGATCCACCCTCTGGGGCAAACATTATTATATTCCTCATTCCTGATGATGAAACACAACTAGAGTGGGTAGTAATTTGCATGAGCTTAGGCAGGCTGTAACTGGAAGGACCAGGATGGGAACTTGAACTCTTTCCTCCCAGTGCCTGCATTTTAATACACCACATAATACCTTGTCCTAGTGAATTTTGGCCGAATTATTTTACTTGTCTCTCTAAAAGACATTATAATTTTTATAATTTATCATAGAGGAGTTCTCCGCATTGGGGATTTTGCTGTCTCAGTAAGACCTAAAGCTATATTGAGTTCTCTCTACAGAAGGCAGCCCTAAGAAGTTCCAAGTATTGAATAATGTAGGCAATTGTCAAATCACTATGAAATTAATTAATCACACTTCCAATTAATATATCATTGTATGTCAACTATACTTCAATAACAAATTTTTAAAAATGCATCAAATAAAATGAGATTAATTGGCGGGTGGATAGAGGGATGGTTTGATGGGAAGCTGTGACAAAGCAAGTTTAGTAAAACATTAATTGTAGGATCTAGATGATGCATAAATGAGTATTCACCTAAAAACCTCTGGGTTTGAAAATGTTCTTAGTGAAATTTCAGGAGAAAATAAGTTATTAGGGGTGAGGACATCAAGCAAGGAAGTCACAAAAAAGTCCCCCACAGAAACGGATTTTGAAGAACAATCTGAGAAAGGGCAGAAGGACTATGTGTCCTTAACAGGAGGCAGAAATGTCTTCTTTGAGTGAGAATTGTAGAGATACTGCAAACAGAGATCTCCTATGGAGAGTGAGGGTAATTAAAAATGAGCATCAGAGAGTCATTTGACAAAGTGTTGTATTTCTAGGTGGTAACAAAACCAATGTTCATTCTATCAAAATATCTCGTCATTTTCTTTTACAGCATTTTGGTTACATATGCTTATATAGAGATTAAATACATGTTTGTGTAAAGGGTTTTCTATGGGTTTGTATAAAGGGTCTATATTTTATGTACAGTTAATATGCCTTCGTATGTTATATCTATAACTGTATGTTGCTATACGGGGGAATGTTGGTGAACAATAGGATTCATATACAGAATTCTCTTTTTAGCTATATTTAGAATGTTTTGTATTTCTAAGTAAAAGTCTGTAATTAAATAAACTATCTTACTTGTTTTGTTACATCTCTGCATAAAATGTATACAGCAGTATTACATTTAATATGTGTCCATCTCTTGCTCCAAGACAATGTCAATGATGTTATCCTTTCTTCTGGCATCAGTCTTTGCACCCTGCATGTGTCTGCATGCAGGATCTTTCTACCTCCAACAAAGCCAGTAAATTGTAATGCTAACCAGATCTTAGTGTCTCTGACATTGTCTGCTTTTGCAGACAAGAAGCTCAGAATAGCAGTAATGTGCTAACTCCCTGTGACTGGCTCACAGAGTCTTTGGCAGGGATGAGTGGAAGTGAGTAGGGGGAGGGGGCTGATGTGGAGAGAGCCCAGAGGCAAGAACTCTTCCCCCATTACAGGATTCATCACGTGGGAAACTAGTCATTAAACTGTGTGCACACTGCATACTTAGGCAGGACCATACTCCTTTTCAGGAGAATTTTCCTTGCTGTTTTAAGGGCATGAGTTCACAGTCACTCTGTGCGTAGTCCTAGAGAAAGAACTGTTGGACAAATGGTTGCATTCTATCAAGTGGGCAGAACAGGTACCAGCAGAATCCAAAGAATTGCCAGTGTCCTCTGAGGACCCTGTGGTATAAGGGAAATAACTTGAAATAATAAACTCTATCATTCTGGAGCATGAATCAACGGGAAAACTCAACACGATGAAGTCACGGAATTACTCTTTGGATATTTGTCATCACAAAAGCTTAAGTGATGGAACTCTGTGTTCCTTTTATTATCAATTTGAAATACTTGAATACCTAGCCATTTTGTGATTGCTATATGCTATTTCATATTATCCTGATTGCTTAGAATAATCCTGAGGTCTACTTATATTTTCCACATTTTATGAAGAAGCTAACTGAGACTCAGAGCGATGAAGTCATTTTTCCCGGGTCATAGTTATTAGTAGTGGTGGGATCCTTACATAAATGCATCTGGTGCCAAAACCTAGAGTCTTTTTATTATGCCATATTATTTCATTGCTAAAAAGAGAAGGAAATTATTTATTAACTAGGCTAGCTTCTTGATTTTCCTTTTAAGATCTTCCTTGTACAAATCTACCTGATACACTGCATGAGTGCACTTTTGATAAATGCTTCGCATTTCTGAGTAAAACTTAACCACTCTTTATAATTAATACTCTGACCTTATTTAAATGGTACATATAATGTTAGGGAGCCCAGTTGTCTTAGCTGGAGCCTTGTAAAGGTATAGCTAAATTTCTTTCCAATATCTCAAGAATTAAAACATTTGAGACAAATCAGTGATTTTTATGTCAACTCCCAATTTTGAAATAATCGGTATTGCATGGGTATGATTTATGTTTCATTATATGGACCTTGGCACATTTTAACAGCTCTTTTGTTAGGTACTGGTCTGCTTGCCAGCCCTAAGAAAGAAAGGGCATACTGATTAAAAAAATGAAAAAAAAAAATAATAACAACCTCCCCTGCCCCAAATCAATCCTGGAAGTATGTGGCCAAAAGACACACTTGAGCATAAATTCACAATGAAAACATTTTCAAATGTCATGGTGAAATTTGTCTCTCATAGGATTTCACTGATACTATTCCTTGTTATTTAAGTTTGATTTTTTTTTTCCTTTTATTAAGACTTCATTTCTACGGGAGTTAAGACAGTCGGCATTTCTATAACACTCCCCCTTCTTAGGACAGGTAGCCTTTTATGCAGATCTCTATGATTTTCGAAAGAAGAAAACGAAAACCAAGAAAAGAATGTGGGAAGGCATTACGGACTGTGAAAGTTCTTTGAACTAGGCAAACTGAGACAGAAAAAGAAGGAAAGAGAATCACAGTCAAGTACTCAGGGTTATTCCATTCTTCTAAGATTAGTTCTTCGGGTTTTGAAATATGCACTTCTTATCTTGCAAATTGCATGAGTACAAAAGAACCAGACGCTTGTCTTTCAATGTGACAAGAATTTCGGAAAACATTACCTCTTGGGAATGCAAAGCAAAATTATTAATATTAAAACACAACTTTTTCTGAATCTAAGTTTTTTGGCTTTTTTTTTTTAAACTGAAATGCCATCTGCACCCCCTTTTGAAATTCATCTTTTCTTGCAAAACCCAGCTTCTATGCTATAATTTCTCATGCAATGCTTCCCTCATTTGCCATCCCCACCCCCAGTCTACTTCCACCAGACAGAATTAATTATAAGTTCTTTATCTTTTTCCCAGTATGTAACTACTCCTTCCACTGAGTACTATTTAACTCTGCTTTGTATTATAGTCAGTTGTAGGTCTGTTTTCTGTAGTCCTTGAAATTCATCTTTTTACTTAAGTCCACCCACCCCCAAATCTTAAATGCCTGGCATACAGCGGCTGCACGGTTTTTGCTAACTTTAAATTGAAATGAATTATAATTTCCAGCTAAATCTCAGGTCATTCTTAGAAAGCATAAAATGCAGAACTGAGGTTATTTAGCAAACCTGGGTGTTAAAATTCTGTGTTCCCATATACTCAAAGCCTCCCTGCAAATTAGTGGTGAAATTACTTCAAAAGCTGCCTGGGAAGCTTTTTAGCAACATACACTATGGACCTCAATCTCCATTGCACCTTCTGATGCTTGTATTTTTCAATAGGATCCCCTTTAGCTATTGATACACATCCAGGTTCGTCAACTACTGGTTGTAGGTAAAGTGAAAAAAAAAAAAAAAAAATATATATATATATATATATATATATTTATATATATTTATTTCTGCTTGCCAACCTAAAACTCCCTTTCTCTCACACAGTAGTTTTTCAAACTTTAATATGCATGAAAATAACTTAGGGAGCTGGAAAATATATTAGTTTACGGGTTTTCCTTTTCATTTATTTGATCTTGGTTGGGGAGAGCAGGGCAGCTCTGGAAGTAATTCTTAATCACAACCAATGTTGAAAATATTCTCTTCAATTAAAATAAGATAGTCAAAATATCTGATATGGCACTCAGTATACTTCAAATTTGGACCCCAATTATTGCCCCAGTTTTTTCTCTCATAAGATATTAAATGCTATGCTTGAGTCTGATTAGGCTCCTTATAATTTCCTAAACAAGAAATATTCTTCATTATTCCCAGTAATTATATGTAATTCTCCTTTCCCAGGATACTCTTGTATCTCATCACCTGTATTCAATGAAGTTGTAATTATGGCTCAAGATCTGGCACTAAAGGATATCCAATGTTGTAACGCCATTTCCTTCCATTAGAATTAATTACTCCCTTCATTATGCTCCCAAAGAGGGAGCATCCATTTCCTGAAACCAAAATGTTTTTGTTGGCCCCGCCTATTTAAAGATTGTGAACTTGTTGAAGCACATATACATACATATTCACACGTCTCATTTTTATACCACTGTCTTTTTGAATACTAACAGGCACATGATAAATGTTCAATAAATATTTGTTGAATTTCATTAAAGATGTTTTACAATCTAGTACATGCACATATTTAACAAGAGAGTCGACATTATAAGTGCTAATTATGAGTCTATAATAATTAGCGGTAAGTTTGTAAGTATCAGACAAATGGATCTTAATTACGATAGTATGCATATTTTAAAAATAATAGTTTGGTTATTTTTGCATCTACTTTCCCAAATAATAGCTGTATTTCTCTAATTGATTACTTTAATTCCTCTTATCAGTCAGCCAAGAGAGCAAGAACATCCATTTATATTTTAAGTCCTCTATGACATATATTTCCATAAAAATCAATCAAATTAGAAAGGTGAGTCTAAGTGTTAAATGTTTTAATTGGCACTTCATAAATGTTTGTTAAATGGATGACTGAATAAATTACTATTCTGGAACTATGTCTAAACTGATAAATCAGGTGGTTGCAAAGAAAAAAGATCAGTGAAATGTTTTAAGCTTTAAAAAAATTTAATGTAGGGGTGCCTGGGTGGCTCAGTGGGTTAAGCCTCTGCCTTCATTCAGCTCAGGTCATGATCTCAGGGTCTTGGGATCGAGCCCCGCATTGGACTCTCTGCTCGGCGGAGAGCTTGCTTCTCCCTTTCTTTCTCTACCTCTCTGCCTACTTGTGATCTCTGTCAAATAAATAAATAAAATCTTAAAAAAAAATTTTAATGTAACTTTCTGCTATGTTCATGTTTTCCAAAAATGTGATTTAAGATGCTTCATAATAATTCAACCTATTTTTGGTCATTTTTAAGGGGGGAGGAATTCTTACAGCATGGTTTATTAAAAGTAATGGAAAAGGATTATATAAATTATTTTATGATATTAGAAATCTTTTGAGGTAATGTATCTTTTTTTCTAAGATTTTATTTATTTATTTGACAGACAGAGATCACAAGTAGGCAGAGAGGCAGGCAGAGAAAGAGGAGGAAGCAGGCTGTCCGCAGAGCAGAGAGCCCAATGCGGGGCTCCATCCCAGGACCCTGGAATCATGACCTGAGCCGAAGGCAGAGGCTTTAACCCACTGAGCCACCCAGGCGCCCCAAGGTAATGTCTTTAAATGTTTTATAGCCAATGTCAAAGGCTTTGTTTTGTATAGAGATACCATTTATAATGCTAGTGAAATTGAATTTAAAAAATACATTGTTGTTATGTTTATCTCCTATGACTCATGGCTTAGGGTGAATGTCATTAAATTGTTTATCATCTAAGATCATTACCTTTGAAAACACTATTTCTAATAATCCCCAAACCTATGAAAGATATAACCCAATTTATCAACTTGAAGGAATAAAATTTCTAAAATCTACCAGTCATTAATGTTGAGTGACCATAGTGATCTCCCACCAAATCCCACTCGTTTTATAAAAGAGGAAACAGAGATCTAGGAGATCTGTGACTCACCCAAGGTCATACAGAGAATCTGTGGCAGAGCTGGGATTAGAATTCAGGATCCCAGTGATTCCTGTAGTGCTCTTTCATTAATTTATGCTATCTTTTGTTTCTATTCCATTTGCATGAGAAAAACCATTGATCTAGGTGGTACTCCAGTCTCCTCCATAATCAGTGTCTTGCTATTCTGTGGCCTCAGAGTTTTCTTGGAACTCACTGTTCAAGGGAAAAATCTTGTTGACTTATGTTGTTATTTTTACTTCAAAGTTTATGTTTAGGAGGGGAGTTTGGCAACAAATATTAGCTTAAATTAACTCTAAGAGTATGCATGGGAGGGGCTTCCAGATTTTACATTATGCATACCAGTATTTGTTGCATATTTTGTAGCAGTAACTACTATATTACTTTAGGAATAACAGTATTTAAACTGAGATAAAGTTTATTCTTGCTTGGAACCCTCACCACTCCCACTCCCGGTGTTCCCTAGGTTAGTTTTTGTTATACGTTAGATGGCTTGCTTCTTGTAGGAACTCATGGAAGAAATAAGCATTTAGGAAGAAGCCCTCTGTTTTTGCACCGCATTTTATTGTATGAAATCACAAATACTCCATCAACTATATAAATCTCTCTCCTAAATTCTCAATATCTTTCTTTTGTTGTTGTTGTTGATTATTTCCACTCAACCTGTAAACATAGATAGTCTCATCCTGGAACAATTAAACGAAACCAAGCACCCATTCCATCTCTTATTTGCGCCTCCCCCATCTCCTTAGTCACTCTAGCTGTCATGGGATCTGTTATGACCTTATGCATTTACACATCTTTAGAGCATTCAATGATGCCTAGCACATAGTGGGCAAAGAGCAAACACTTCATAAATACTCTCCTACTTAACTTTAGATTGTTTGATTTCTCGGTGCTGTTCACTTCTGCTAACTAACATGAACTTGCAAATAAACAATGACAGTGTTGCAATTAATCAGAAGCTCCTTATAAAATAAGCACAAGTTTCAGATCACATCTATGAATTTCAAAGAGTTTAATATTTATTAAGATAAAAAGAGAATTCCAGATTTCCTATTAGGTACTGTCATAGAACCACTGACTTTCTTTATCAGAAACTATTAAGCTGAAATTTAAAATGTTTTGCAAGAATCTTTGGTTATAATATCAGCCTCTCCAGGCAGCATGAAAGCTTTATGAGGACAAAAAAACCCACCCAACTTGTTTCATGTTTGACTGAAAGTTCCTTGAGGAGAAGGACTCTACGCGGCACAGAGTAGGAGCTCAATAGTTACCTACTGAATGAATGAATGAATGAACATATTGAGAAGCCTTCAGGAGCTCGCAGTACTAAAGTTAAACACTAAATTCACTATTTTCTCAAACTATTTTTCAAAGATTTTGTTTCCTTATTTCAGAGACAGAGAGAGAACAGGCATGAGGGGTGGGTAGAGAGTGCAGCAGACTCCCCGCTGAGCAGGGAACCCACTGCAGGGCTGGATTCCAGGACCCTGGGATCATGACCTGAGCTGAAGGCAGATGGTTAACCGAATGTTTGGGGCACCTAGGTGCCCCAAAAATTAAATTTAGAAGGGGATATTCAGCATATCTGCCAATTAGATTAAATGCTGTATAGGTAATTTAGGAAACTTCCTGATGACTCTTGTGAATTGGAAAGTTATTTTACTCTTGAAATTGACTCATTTGTAAATAAATTTATTAGCAAGTAATTTCAAATATCCAAAAGCTTTCATATGGATAGCTTTTCAACAGGATTGTGTAAGCTTTTGTAAGCTTTCCCTTTCTCATTTTCTTTTTAAAAGATTTTATTTATTTATTTGAGAGACTGAGAGCATGGGTGGGGGAGGGGCAGAGGATGAGGGAAGCACACTCCCTGTGAGTGTGCGCAGTGAGCCCACAGACACAAGGCTTAATCCTCAGACCCTAGGATCATCTATGGGAGCCAAGGGAAAAGGATAAACTGACTGAGCCACCAAGGTGCCCCTCCTCTTTTCATTCTTTTAAGCTAAAGCTGAAGAGTGACATAGCCATTATTTCCTTATGTCTTAAACCCCAGTAAGTTATATCAAACTGTATTTCATTCAAGATGGAAAATAAATACTTTTACTCTGTGCTTTAGATTTACATTAAAGCCACAGAAACAGCAAGATTTTCTCTGGATCTATAAATTAAACCAAAAGCTCTTCTATCCTGTTTTTAGGATTGGTGTTTTCATTTGTCACGTTTCAGTCTACTTCATCTCATACAGATCTGGGAGTCTGTATTGGTGAAAATATACAAGCACTCTTTTTGTTTTAGGATGCTATTATTTTGCCACAGTTCTGTTAGGATTTCTACGATGTTCCTTTTTTTTTTTTTTAATTTTTTTTTATTAACATACAATGTATTATTTGCCCCAGGGGTCCAGGTCTGTGAATCATCAGGCTTACACATTTCACATCATTCACCATAGCACATACCCTCCCCAATGTCCATATATGATGTTCCCTTAAATACAAACCACACACACACACATACACATATTATTACATGTTTCGAAAATTGTATTCCCCTCTTAATGCATAGGAGTTGCCTTCATATCTTTACTTTTGGGGCCTTAGTGCTTTATTTTCACCTTTAAAATACTTTTTTTTCCTTTATATTAATATATCTTGAAGGACATATGCAATTGAGAAATGTTCTTAATAATATTCAAATACAATTATTTTTAGTTGTGATAGTGGTCTTGTTGGTATCCTAGAATTTGACTAAGAAAATCTAGTACATAAACTGCATTGATTTCCACAATGTGCAAGTGAGAAGAATATTCTTTCACTGACATTTATACCTAGGATTTTCTGAGCCTTAAAATGTTTACAAAATTTTCAGAGTAATTGATCTATGTCTTTCAGTCTTTATTCAAGTGCCCTTCTTGTAACATCACAATACTGAACACTAGTATATCTTTTCATGTAAAAGACCCAAATTTTATTCATTATAGCGTAATTCTTACACTGATAATTTTAATCTGGGTAGCTGGTGGCTTATTGGGATTGTCAAGGCAGATGGTTAGCTTCAAGAACCTGGAGAGAAGATTTGAAAAATTTTTCCTGGAGTTAAATAATTTAGATAAATGTATAATAACTGGAGACAAATTTCATACTAGATTGCCAGGAATATTTTCCTGAGCTACAATTTTGTTGATGATATTAACAAAGCTAAAGGACACATTTATCAATGAAGGACTATAACTAGTCTAGGAAAACATGTTACAGGGAAGGCAATTTCTTTTGATGTATGTGCATCAGGGTCTAGGACAGAGAAATATGGGACAAAGACAATTCTCTGCCCATCATCTTTCATGATCAGTTAATGAATTGTATCTTGCCTGATTCATCAATCTTACATGAAATTAACTATTTATAAGAACACCAAAAAGTAACTGATTTCTTCTACATATACTGATAAATTTTAGATTCTAGATTTTTAAGGCTTGGGCTACTCATTGTACTACTGAACTAGTGCATGCCTCTATTTAAAATTAAAATAGAATTACAGGTCTTAGAAATAAATAAATACAGAATAAATACAGAATTACAGGTCAAATAAATAAATCTTTAAATTTTTAAAAAAATATTTTATTTATTTATTTGACAGAGAGAGAGAGAGAGTGCGCAAGCAAGGGGAGCAGCAGAGGAAAAAGAAGCATGCTTTCCACTGAGCAGGGAGCCTGATGCAGGGCTTGATTCCAGGACCCCGAGATATGACCTAAGTGGAAGGCAGATGCTCAACTGACTGAGCCACCCAGGCACCACATAAATAAATCTTTAAGAAAGAACGAAAAAAAAAAAGGAAAAAAGAAAGTAGCAAAATGGACAAAATAATTTTCTAACCTCTCACTTTCTTATATATTTTGGTCTTGATGGTGGCTTTCTCTGAAGGATTACCTACCAGGTAAATATATACGAATTGTGTTATTATTAGGAGCTCTTTAGTTATTTCTTTAAAAGTTTAGGTTCTTAAAAGAGAAGAGTGGTATTGGCCATAGCAGAGTAACAGGGATTGATTTACTCCAGATTTAAACAAGTATAAAATCAAGTAAAGTTTATAAATGTTTTCCATTCACTAGACAACAAACAGCAGAAAGCTATAATTTTTGATAGAAGGGAAACACAAAGTGAGTTCCAAATTCAGCCTGACCTTCTGCCTGACCTTCTGACCTCTCTAAACTATGGCACAAAGCTGTGAACCAAAACAGATATCAGTAGTCTGTTTTGGTGAAGAGAAATTGAAGCTCAGGGCTGCTGAGGTAGGTGGTATTTGTCGAGGCCGGGTATCAGAAAAGAGGAAGAGGCTCAGAGAAATAGTATAAAGTCTGCATGGAGATTTTGGCAGAATACTGAACTGCATATACTTAAATGAAAATCTTTGAGGCTCAGCAAAGAACAACTGCCAGGAATCTTTGAGACAAGCATATATTCTAGAGGTTATATCGTCCTTGGAGATAGTAGACATCTCAGAAGCAGAGTGTAGAGATTTCACTAAAGAGAGTTGATAGCTCAACTATTCCATGCCTTAGCAATAGTACTAGTCCATATATACTTTAACAAAGCCTGAAAACAATCTTTAGATCAAGCTGATCTATTATTAAATTTATTCCCAGAACAAATACCAAAATAACCGATCAGAAAGATATGCAGATCTACATGCATAAATAACTTGTGATAGATTGGAATATATGTGTGCAAACATAAAATTTATTTCCTGTCTCTTATTTTTATAAAATACAACGGACTATAGAAAAAAATAAATAAATGAAAATGTACTGTGGGGTTTATAATGTGTATAGAAGTAGTGCCTGATACTATAACATAAAGAATGGACAAGGTAAATGGAAGACCTCTGTTTTGAATTTTTAAATTATAAACAGTAACACAATATTCATTCAAAATGTAGTTTAATAAGGTAGTGGTGCATATAGCAATTCCTAGAAAAAACATTAAAAAACAAGAAAGTAGGGGTACCTGGGTGGCCCAGGGGGTTAAGCCTCTGCCTTTGGCACAGGTCATGGTCTCAGGGTCCTGGGATTGAACCCCACCCACATGGGGCTCTCTGCACAGCAGGGAGCCTGCTTCCCCCTCTCTCTGCCTGCCTCTCTGCCTACTTGTGTTCTCTATCTCTCTGTCAAATAAATAAATAAAATCTTTAAAAAAAATAAGAATGTAGAACTGATAAGATAAAAGTAGATTGCTAAATAATGAATAACAGGACAGTTAAAATGCTCTATATATTTTAATGATGGATACATGTCACTTTTGTCATTTGTCTAAACCCATAGACTGCACAACTCCAAAAATGAACCCCAATGTAAAATGTGGACCTTAGGTCATTATAGTGTGTCAATAGATTTTAACAGTTGTAACAGATGTAATGCTCTGATGGGGGATATTGATAATGGCAGAAACTATACATGTGTGGGGCAGGGAATATGTGGGAAATTTTGTATTTCCACTTCAATTTTGCTGTGAACCTAAAAAAAAGATCTAAAAAAAGTCTTAAAAATGAATAATCCAAAAGAAGGTAGAAAAGAGTGAAAGAATTAAGAAGAGTTGGAATAAAGAATATATAAGAACAATAAAATAAATTTACACTCAATATTCATGTAATCCCATTAAAAGCAGTAAATAAACTAAACACACAAATTAAAGACAGATTTTTATATTAGTTAGTAAAAAGCAATATCTACTTCTTTTTTTTTTTTTAAAGATTTTATTTATTTATTTGACAGACAGAGATCACAAGTAGGCAGAGAGGCAGGCAGAGAGAGAGAGAGGAAGGGAAGCAGGCTCCCCGCTGAGCAGAGAGCCCGACACAGGGCTCGATCCCAGGATCCTGGGATCATGACCTGAGCCGAAGGCAGCGGCTTTAACCCACTGAGCCACCCAGGCGCCCCGCAATATCTACTTCTTAAACAGACAAATTTTAATATAGAGATATAGATAGATGAAAAGCAAAATGATAAAAATAATATACTATAAAAACTCTCATTCTGAGAAATCTGGAGCGGCTACATCATTTTCAGAAAGAGATTTTAAAAATAAATTATTACCAGAGATAAAGAGGGCATTATAATGAAGGGTCAATTAATCAAGAATACATAACAATCCTTGAAATGTACATACTCAATAAGAGAACATCTATATGAATAAAAATAACACTAACAAACTAAAAAGAGAAATGATTGGATCCTCAGTTATGAATTTTAGTAGTCCTCCCTCAATAAATAATAAATAATAAATAAAGCAAGTAAATAATTAGTACAAATATAGATGATTTAAACAAAACACACTAATCTAATCAAGATTTAAGGAACTTTATAAAATAAAAACTGAAAAATATATATTATTTTCAAGTTCACATGGATGACTCACCAAAACGGACCATATATTGGGCCATAAAGTAAATCTATATACTTCAAAGGATTGTATTCCTACACAGCCTGTTTTCTGACCATAATAGAATTAAACAGTAGACAATGACAAAAACATAATGGAAAAACATTACCACATATTTTGAAATTAAGTAACACATTTCTGAATAATCCACAAGTCAATGAAGAAGTGACAGATGTAATTAGAAAATATTTTGAATAGAATGATAATATAAAGACAACATATCATAATATTAAAATATAGCTTCAACAGTGCTTAGAAGTAAACCCAAAGCTTTAAATGCTATATTAGAAAAGAGGAAAGTTAGAAAATCATATCTACACTTCCATCTATAAATGTTAGAAATGTACATAATTACCTAAAGCACCTAGAATAAAGGAGATAGTAAAGGTGAGTCTTAAAATGAAAGACATGATTTTAACAGTAAAACAGCAAAACAATAAGAAAACAAAGTAGAACATTTTTTTAAAAAAGCTGTTTTTTAAAAGACCAACAACACTGATAAAATCCCTGATAAAGGGGAGAGAAAGAGAAAGGGAACGAATATTCTAAATTACAAATCAGGAATAAATGAGGGGACATCTCTCAGCAAATATTAAAGAGGGGGCATCACTACAGATCATATAGGTATTAACTGAATAATAAAGGAATACTATGAACAAATTTATGCCAAAAGTTTTTGACAATTTAATTAAATGGCTACATTTCTTAAAAGACACACATTAGTAAAACTGACTCAAGAGGAAATAGCAGAGCTGAATAACCATATATTTACTAAGAAAATTAAATTCATTATGTTGGGGTCGATTCCATGTTAAAACCTGTTAAACCCCTAGGGCCTGCCTGGGCCTACTTAGCCATAGTGACTCCATTTTGCCTAGGTAGACATTTTGTTGTTTAATAAATGCCTCAACAGTTATTGATATCAGTTCCAGGTAACTGTTGCTAAAACACACACCTAAAACAAGGCCGTTTTTAATCACAAATCCATCTCTCAAATTCTTACTAATCCTTTAAGATCCATATCAAAAGCCATTAACTTCCTTGAAAGCTTTCTTCATTTTCAAATTGAATGTGAATGATTCTTGTTCTGAATTCTCCCTGATTCAGTTGTGCTTTTGTTTTACAATTTCAAATTATGCTATGTTTTTACAGATGTCTTTTTTTTTTGCAGTTGTGTTTTATAGCTTTTCTACTACATTGTAGTCTCTATCAAAAAAGGTATTTTTTTCTTTTACCCATTTTTTTTCCCAAACACATACTCAAATTAGTCCTTTACTTTTATAAGCTGGTTTTTAAACGCAATCATTACAATTTAAATTATATAATTTACAATTAAATACATTATATAAAAAATCAAGGTGATATTTACTTAAAACTCATCACTTCTCAATTAGTACATCTTACTATAGACCATGCTTTTGAATTTACATCTGTCCTATCTACTGTGGGAAGAATACATGATGATATGTCACTTGCTCATCTCCTCACAGCTTCACATAATAATTTTACCTCAGTGCTAATTATAGGACATTGTGGGACAATCAATACCACAGTTAACTGGCAAATACTTTAAAACCTGGTTGCCACATACTTAACAGCACACTACTGTTTGGATTCTATCTACTCTGGTATATTCTTAAACTCATTATTTCCAGGGGCACTTGGGTGGCTCAGTCTATCTAGCATCCTACTCTTGATTTTGGCTGAGGTGATGATCTCAAGGTCTTGCTGGGCTCCATGCTCAGGATGAAGTCTACCTGAGATTCTTTCTCTCCTTCTGTCACCCTCCCCATCTAAATAAATAAATAAATAAATACAGAAATAAATAAAATCTTAAAACAAAAAACAAAAAACATCCCTCAATATTTCTGGTGGTGATTCCTGATTCTCCATGGTTCTGGTTGTATCAGAAGTAGTAACTTCACTGGACCTCAAGTTCAATGGTGTTCTTGGTGTTCTACTCAGAATCATCAGCTTTGAAGTTTCTCTGCTAGTCCTGAAGCAGTTATAATCATCATTCTTCTGTGTTGAAATCCACACTGCTTAATCCATCCAAGGCAGTGTCTATTTCCTAAACTGAGCCTCCACTAATACTGTTTCCTTAGTTATCACTTTGGTTTTCCTGTTGCCTTATTTGCTTTTGAGTCCTGCTAGTGTCTTCTCCCCTATGATCTGATAGGAATGAGGAGTGTTGAAAGGAAAAATGTACATAACTTGGACTCTTCAAGGACACTGTTAATTTTACTCCTTGTTCAATTTATTGTGAGGTAACAAGTTTCTTAACAAGACTTCTTCAGAATTCCATCCATGATGGTTGGAAGAGGGGAAGGTTGCAAGACAACTTTGGAGGAGGTACTGTAGCATTATTGAATTAAAACTGCCTTATCAAAAATTTTTTCTTTTCTTTTCTTTATCGAGCTTAGATTGGGACACTGCCTGATTGCAATGGGACAATAGGTTTGTAGTTTTAAAAATTCTCCTAAGATTCTTAGGGGTACCTGGGTGGCTCAGTTAAGTGTTGGACTCTTGATTTTGGGCTCAGATTGAGATCTCAGGATCATGACCTTACAATTCTACAATGGGCTCTGTGCTCAGCACAGATTCTTGAGACTCTCTGTCCCTCTCTCCCCCACCACAACCAGTGCGCACACTCTCTCTCAAAAATAAAAAATAAATCTTTTAAAAAAATCTCCTAAGATTCTTAGTGGTAAATATTCTTTCTAAAGAGCTACAATACTAAACATATTTTACATCTTCTCCACAAACAACAACAACAACTAAAAATGAGAGTGATACATTCTGGTAACAGCGATATTCTGGTTAATGACATTTTCTAGCTGGCAGGGAAGGCATGTTTTAGAGCCACACTTTTACCTTCTTAAGTGGAATTTACTAAACATAATTTTTACTTTAATAATAACTGATTTATTGACATATGGCCATTATAATTACGATGTTCTCAAAATTGCTGTAATTATAGTTATTGTAAGACTCAGACCTGAATAAATATTAAACACAATAAGAATCCAGGAAATTAAATTCTTAAAAGAAAAGTATCTAATTAATCAACTTATGGGCAAATTAGTTACTTTATGAAATCTAAAAAAATCAATAGGTCTTGATTAATTATATTGGCTTTGTTGTTATAACCTGCTAATGAGGTGCATTTTTACATGTTAATTAATTGTCACCTGGTAAACACCTCATTATGAATTATAAATGCTTATGATCATTGAAGGACAAGTTTAACAAATATTTGTTGCTCCCTTCTTATGTGCCACACATGTTTCTAGGCTTATGGTGTACCGCACTGAACAAAAAGTTTCTGCCTTCATGGACGTTAACTCTGACACCGAAGATAATGTCCAGACAAACAGAGGAAAATGTGTCTTGTCACAAATATAATATAAAATATAAATATATATATTTATATACAATATAAAAAATGGCACATGAAATGGAATGTGACAAGGTATTCTCTTTTATAGAAGAGGATTAGTAAAGGAGCCTTTCATAAAATATTTTTTGAACCAAAACCAAGGAATTTGCAATAGTTTGCCATGTAAATGTGTGAGTGAAATATCTTATAGGTAGAGAGATTTGTAAGTAGATTTTGCTGGCATTCTTGGTAAACAGCTAGAGACCACCAAGCCTGGAGCAAATGAACAAGACAGAGGGTGATGAGAGATCAGACGGTGACTGGGGACCTACATCATGTAGGGTCTTCAGACAACAATGAATAACAATTAATGGTTACACAGCACTTTGCACCAGACATCATCCCAAGAGCTTTACCAGTTTTAAGTCAATTAACCCTCACAGTAATATTATGTATCTGATGCATTAATTATTAACATTTTACACATGGGAAATCTGAGACAAAGAAGATTTAAATAAGTAACTTAACCGAAATTGAAGGGGAAGACAATGAATGCCACAATTCAGACCTACAAGCCTAGCTCTAGAATATATATATATATAATATATATATATATATATATATATATTAAATCAGTGATTGTTTTATGAGAGATATCAAATGTTTTACAGGCTTTTGAGCTGAGGAGAAATTGATCAGACCCCTCTTTATGAGGATTATTTCATTTTGGTTGCTGAGTGGAGAACAGACTCCCAACAGGCAAAAAAGCAGACAGTGTGATTTACAGGGTTATTGCAGTATAGTGTTCCAAGCTATAGATGAGGTTTGCATCGCCTAGGGTGGCACTGATGGAGTGGAGAAAACCAGTCTACTTACAGATATAATCTAAAGATTTGCTTGATGGATTAAATGCTGTGAGGACAAAAAGAACCATTTAGTGTAACTCTAAGGATTCTGGCCTCAACAACTGGAAGAGTGGGGATTCTATCTACTCTGGTAAAGAATATGGGAGAAGGAGCAGGTTTGTGGGAGCAAAAAAACTTCAGTTTGGGGCAAGTTCAGTGGAAATTAAAGATTAGTAACATTAACTAGAAAATCAATGGCATTATATATTAGGGCTAAGGGTATGAATTGGGGAATAATAAGCTTATTAAGGGCTGAATGAGGGTCTTCAACCTTGAGACTTTAGAAAGACAAGAAGGAACTGGCATGTATAGAAAAGGAAAATCAATGAGTAGTGTGGTTTGGAGGCCTGAGCAATGCCTTTAGAAATGGGGTCATCACTGAAAATGCTATTGATACATTGTTTAAGGTGAAGTCTGAAAATTGGTATCAGAATTAGAAATGTGGGGTCCTTAGTGATCTTGACAAAAGCAATGTCCTCAGAGGTTTTTTTTTTTTTAACTTGATTTTTTTTGACAAAAATTTGATCAATAAAGCTGTAAGAGAAAATAGAGAGAGAGAAAGCAGACAGAAGTACAAGCAACCTTTTAAAAAACTCTCCTGTAAAGGAATGCATAGACTAGGGTGACAGCTAGAAATGAATGTGGTGGTAAAGGAGGGATTTAAAATAATTTTAAGATGATCTATATCACAGCATGTTTACATATGGATAAGGATTATTTAGCCCCTACAAATCAAGAGAGTACAACACAATAAAATAAATCAAAGGGTTCCAATAGAACATAGAATGCTCTAGGGACACAGAGGCACATGAAACCTGGTCTAATGAGAAAGGAGAAAAAGTGACTAGTTAGAGATTCCTAGAAATAATATCTGAATTCAATTTTGAGGAACAAGTGTGAGTAATCATGCAAAGAAGAATGTAAAGAGCTTTCTAGGCAGAGGAAATCATTAAAAACATGTATTTACTGTACCTCTGATTTGCTTTGTAATATTCAATCTTTATTTTTCAGCCAAATAACAAATGCTTAGGCATAACATTTTATGCCTGGCCTTGAACTACAGTGAAGAGAGCCAAAGTTTGCCTTTGTGGAGATTACATTCTGGGAACAATGAAATATGAACACACAGACTATGATAGTAAGATGGTGTGCAGGAACATCTTGCCAAGGTTGGCCAGACTGCTAAAGAAAATCTGCTCTGAAGAGTGGGGATTTGTGTTGAAACCTAAAAAATGGGACTGAGCCAAACCATCAAAGGGCTGGATGAGAGGCACTCAAAGCAGAGGAATTAGCAATTGCAAAATCATGAAGAAAGGCTTGTTCAAGGATCAGTAGGGCTGGAGTACAGGGTGAGGTTTGAGAGTAGCTTGCACTTCCTAAGAGCAAAGAAAAGCCATTCACTGTTTTTAATCAGGCTTGTGGAGCTTCCAGAATGCAGAAACATGCATAAGCTTACCCATCTCTCCCAGCCCATGCCTCTACCATTCCAACATATGAAGGCTCTGTTCCAGGCAAAGCCATATCCCTTGGTTGAATGAAGTTGCCCCTGGCTCCAGCCATCTCTTATCCCTGTCCTCCTGAATTATTTATGACTGTGAACTTCTTCTACACTTAACTACATAACTGATACTAAAATTACTTTACATAACTTAAATGAAGTTAATTTTCTTAGTACTATACCCTAATCCCTGAAAGAGTTATTCTTTTAACAATATGCCATATTGAGGACTCTTAAGAGTTCTGTTTCACTTATTAGAGATACAAGTTATATGAAAATAACACATTATTAATTTTTTCCCTCATGCCAAACATGTTCATCATACTGCCTTTTCTCAGTAAAAAAATACCACTATTATCTGGCTGGCGGGAATGATTTTTTGTTTCCATTTTCCCTTCACTTCCCAGCAAATAACCCATCACCTATATATGTTATTTCTTCACCCAAAATGCATCACAAATCCCTCCTGGTCTTTTTATTTCTCTTGCAACCATGGTCCAAGCCACAATCTTCTTTCACACAGATTACTGCAAATAGTCTCCATGTGGTTCACTGATTCCATCTTTGACTCACTCACTCATGCGCTATAAGCAGCCGAGGAAATCCTTTAGGAACACAAACTAGAAAACTGTACGAGTCAGGAGTACAGTTAATATATGTTTTACTGGTGTCCTCTTCCTAGAAGACAGTACTCTTCTTTGCCTGATTAACTCTTACTCATCTTTTACAATTAAATTCAGATATTCTGTCTAGAATCTTGACCATGACTTTTCTTCTTTCTCACAAGAGACTAGGTTGGATATCAGTCTGTGTTCCTAAAGCATTCTATTCTTCCCTCCATCAAGAGCACTTTATTTCCTTTACTATGTTAGGTGTTGACTTGCCTACATACCTGTTTTGCTCACTAGACTATGGGTTGCTTGAGGACAAGGTCTGTAACTTTTATTTATATGTGTATCTTATTACCTGAGAAATAATTAGTGCTTAGTAAACGATGTTCATTCATGGCACTCGTGAATGAGCACACAAATGCATGTGATCTCAGATGCTTAGAAAAGGCTTCATGAAGAAGTTGATACTAGATTTCCCACTACCATTTATTGAAGAAACAGTCCTTTCCCCATTGTGTATTCTTTAGCCCTTGTCAAAAATTAGTTGATTGTCTATGCATGGGTTTATGTCTGGGCTCTCTAGCTGCTTCACTGTCTATTTACCTGATTTTATGTCAGTGCCATCCTTTTCTGATTGCGACAGCTTTGTACACTATCTTGAAGTCAGGTAGTATAGTATCTCCAGAATGCTGTTGGGAAAACTGAATAAACACGTGTGAAATAATGAAATTGGATCACTATCTTATACCACACAGAAACAAAACAAAACAACAATAATAAAAATCTCAAAATGGATGAAAAACTTAAATGTAAGACCTGAAACTGCAAAACTCCTAGAAGGAAAAATAGAAAAAAAAAAAAAATCTTGACGTTGGTCTTGGCAATGATTTCCTTGATAAGACACCAAAATCACAAACTACAAGAACTAAAATAAATAAATGGGACCATATTAAACCAATGAACTTCCACACAGCAAGGGAAAGAATCAATAAATTGAAAAGGCAACCTATAGAATGGGAAAAAATATTCACCAACCATATATCTGAAAAGAGGATAATATCCAAAATATATAAATAACTCATACAACTCAAAAGAAATATAATCATAATCATAATCCTAATCATAGTCATCCACGGAAAACTGGGCAAAGGACCTGATAGAGATTTTTCCAAAGAAGATATACAGATGGCCAACAGGTATATGAAAAGTTACTCAATATCACTGATCATCAGGGAAATGCAAATCAAAACCACAATGAGGGGGCACCTGGGTGACTCAGTCAATTAGGCATCTGCCTTCAGCTAAGGTCATGATCCTGGTGTTCTGGAATCAAGCCCCATACCTGGCTCCCTGCTCATCAAGGAGGCCTGCTTCTCCCTGTCCATCTGCTCCTCTGTCCCTTTCTCTACTCTGCCCCAATCTGCTTGTGGGCACTCTCTCTCTCAAATAAATAAATAAAATCTTTAAAAAACCCACACAATAAGATACTACCTCATACCTCTCAGAATGGCTAGTATCAAAAAGACAAGAGAATGAATGATGGTGAGAATGTGAAAAAAGGGAACACTTAGACACTGTCAGTGGGGATGTAAATTGGTATAACCTTTATGGAACACGGTATGGCAGTTCCTTAAAAAATTAAACATTGAACTACCATATGATCTCATAATCCCATCCTGGGTATATATCTGAAGGAATTAAAATCAGCATCTTGAAGAGATATCTGCACTCTCATGCTCGTTGTAGATTACTCACAATAGCCAAGATATGGAAATAACCTAAACGCCCTTCATTGGATGCCTGGGTAAAGAAAATGTTTTATGCATGTATGTATGTGTGGGTATAAGTATAATGTATTTATATATTAAAATTTATATATATAAAGAAAGTATTTTTGTATGTATGTGTATGTATCTATATACATCATTTATACATTTAAAACATATATAACATACATGTATGTACATTATACATACCTTATATGTGCACATTAATATATGTATGTATTATTTATCCAAGCTACCTCCTGGAATAATGTGGATGAGGCAAGGGAATATTCTGATCAAATACTCCAGCTGCACAGTTTTTCTGAGTCTTGTCTGTATCATGTTCTGGCCAAATTTCTTGCTGTGGGACTTCAGCATCTTAAACTAATTACCCTCCAAATATGTTCTGTGGAGTGATTAAAATACTCTTCAGAACAGCAACCGGTACACAAGAAAGCCTCTGGATAGGTAACAGTTCAGCTTCTTTCATGAGAGAGAAACTGTGCATTTTAAACCTTCATGATCAATGAGAAGATAATAAAGCCACGAAACTGAATATACCACTCCATCCTTAGAGTAATGAGATTATTTTTCTGTATCTAATAGAGATTACAATTTACTACATCATATATAGTTATTATCCCTAGAATTTGCTTCACCCTTAGGGAGAAATACTGGCAGTATGACGCAGGATTGCGCAAGCGGAAAGCATACATCTCTTAATTAAAGACAACGTTAGGGGGCGCTGGGTCGCTCAGTGGGTTAAAGCCTCTGCCTTTGGCTCAGGTCATGATCCCAGGGTCTTGGAATCCAGCCCTGCATCAGGCTTTCTGCTCAGCAGGGAGCCTGCTTCTCTCCAGGTCTCTCTGCCTGCTTGTGATCTCTGTCTGTCCAATAAATAAATAAAATCTTTAAAAAAATAAATAAATAAAGACATTAGATGTCTGAAAATAGGTACCTATGTGAGTTTTACTAACACCCTCAAAGGGAAAAGATCAGAAAGTATGGACATGCATATACACATGTACATATACTTATGTATATGCATGTTATCTATGTACACGTATATGGACGTGCATAGACAGATGTATGTGTGTACATACATTTTTATAATTTTTGATCTCCTAATTTGTAATAATACATGTTTCTGACTTACAATTTCAAATAATAGAAAGTGGCATATACAAGATTAAGATGCTTTCACTTTTCCCTCCACCCCACTTCCTTGAGGGGCACCCTACCCCACTTTCTGATATAAATTTTTATAAAAATTAATGTTATAGTTACAGCCATAAACCAAAATGTTATTATACCTTTATTTTTTTGGTCAGTATCATTTCTTCAATTGGATGCTGTATCCAGGCATCTTTTCGTTGTAGATGAAATTTAGCACAGTTACATTGCCTGCTACTTCTATTTTCCTCTCCTTTCTAAGTCTTGTTTTTGTTTTTCTACTTTTTTGTCCTTCTTGTAGTTATATTTACTGTAAAATCATACACATTTCTGGGACGCCTGGGTGGCTGAGTTGGTTAAGCAGCTGCCTTCGGCTCAGGTCATGATCCCGGCGTCCTGGGATTGAGTGTCACATCGGGCTCTTTGCTTGGCAGGGAGCCTGCTTCTCCCTCTGCCTCTGCCTGCCATTCTGTCTGCCTGTGTTCGCTCTCTCTCCCTCTCTCTCTGACAAATAAATAAAATTAAAAAAAAAAATCATACACATTTCTACTTTTAGTCCATAATTGTTAAACACTATCTACTGATACATTACTATGTAAGAGGAGGAAGTTAATTAATACATAGCTTCTTTCCTCTGCTTGTCCTTATTCTTTTATCAGTTTTGACATAACTAGATATTTTCAGGGTTTCATGATTTACAGCATTCATGTTCAGTAACTGAACTTAACTCTCTTGAATATTTAGCCCACTCTTCATTCTGAAGATAGGTAACTAATGAAAACAATATTAAGAATAGGTAAAATATATATCGAAACAAAAAATACTGTGATTTGACAAAAGAAAAGAAATTCAATTCTATTTCCCGAAATCTTGTCATTCAGATATGGATTTTCTACTTGCCTAGCTAAAGAGAATTCTATTCTCTTATACTCAAGTATTTGCTCAAAATTATATCACCTTTCTGCTTATTTCCAATTACATACATAATTTTAATTTTTTTTTAGTTTTTTAAAAACTTATTCTTTCTTTTTCTTCCTTCCTTCCTTTCTTTTCTTTTCTTTTCCTTTCCTTTCTTTTATTCAAGATTTTATTTATTTATTTGACAGAGAGAGAGAGAGCCCACATAGGCAAAGAGGCAGGCAGAGGGAGAGGGAGAAGCAGGCTCCCCACTGACCAGGGAGCCTGATGTGAGGCTTGATCCCAGGACCTTGAGATCATGACCTGAGCCAAAGTTGGATGCTTAACCGACAGAGCCACCCAGGCGCCCCAGGTTTTGTTTTGTATTTTTGTTTTTGTTTTTTGTTTTTTGTTTGTATTTTAAATGTTTTCCAGAGTTCAATTCTTTTATTTGTCTCTTGTTAAAAAGGAAATATATGAGATCTTAATTTTCCTAATAACACAATCTACTGATTAAACCCAATTTCTTCCAATAAATATTCTTGCTGGTCTAATTTTATAATAATCAGGGCAGGCTAAACATTCACTATGTTAAGACCAGACCTACTTCTTTCCCTAGGTCTGATTTTATAAACGTTGGTGATAAACCAAGTCTCATTTATATGATGCATCTTATGTGGGAAATGTCTGTCACTCTAGGTATCTGATCACTCTTGAGAAATGACAGCACAGCTAACGTAGTATCTTTTGAAGATAGCAATTGCTAATTTAATGATTACCAGTTGCCATTAAATGAATTATGAAAAAAAAAGAAAAAAGACCACTTCTTCTTGCAGACAACTTCTTGAATTCACTATTTGGTTTAGTTTGGACCTACTACTTTCTAGGCCTATTGCACATTGTCATCTCTGGTTTAAACTATTCAGTTTCCTGCTTTAGTTCCTACTGGCCTTGTATTCAGTATCTTTATATCTCAGATGCATTTATCATTTTGTTCAAATATATATTCAAGGAAATTTTTTTGAAATAGGTATCTATGAGACAAAATATCTGAGTCTGTCTTTTTTCTTTTTAAACTAAAAATTGGACTTGGAATTAAAAGATTACTTAACTCTGAATTTTGAAGGCAAGGCAAGGCCCCATTTTTTTTTTTTAAGATTTTATTTATTTATTTGACAGAGATCACAAGCAGGCAGAGAGGCAGGCAGAGAGGGAGGAGGAAGCAGGCTCCCCGCTGAGCAGAGAGCCCGATGCGGGGCTCGATCCCAGGACCCTGAGATCATGACCTGGGCTGAAGGCAGAGGCTTTAACCCACTGAGCCACGCAGGCACCCCAAAGGCAAGGCCCCATTATCATCAAGCTTGGTTTGGGTGGTAGCCAAATGTGATCCCAATCTGAGTTCTTATTCCTTTAGAAACAACTTGTTTATTTTTGCCATTCTGAAAGCTCATGGAATTTCTCTTCAAATTCATTAATTTTGCCATAATACGCCAAGTTTAAATCTTTTTATCCTATTTGATTTGATGGTTAGCAAATTCTTTAATATAGAAAATAGCTTAAGATCACTGAAATTATATTTTTTATAATTTTATAATTTTATTTTTTCTTAAAATTTCTGTGTTGTTTTCATTCCAGATTTTCTATTTAATACATGTAGGGATATCTGCATTGATCCTTTGTATTCTTTAATTTCTCTCATTTTCTCCATATTCTGAGAAAGTTCATCATTCTGTCATTTAAGATGGGCGATTTGATTTAAACCAGATCTATTGTATTATTTAGCCATTCTATGGACTTTTATAAATTTTAGGAATCACATTTAAAATTTCCAAGAAAGTTTCGTTTTATGTAATTACTTTTTCTCCCATCGCAATATTTACTTTTTATTGATCATCATAATTTTTAAAGTTCTCTTTTGTTCCTTAAAATTTCTCTGGTTCTGGGGGGTGTGTGTGTGTGTGTGTGTGTGTATGTGTATGTGAGTTCTTTTATTCATCTTTTCTCTTGCTTGCTGTTGCTTTTCCTCAAATGTTTGATGATGTTCGATGATTCTTGGTTAGACAAATTCATATTTATGAACAAGAGACTCAGCAGCTAAGTAAAGGGAGATGGGTATTTCCTGTAGGTTTGCTGGTCTGTTTTTCTGAAGTCCTGTCCTCTCTATGGGAAAGTTGCATACAGAATATGTGTGGCACATTGAACGGCAGGCAGCACATCGGGGCGACCCAGGGCAATGGTTAAGTACATTGGACTCTTGAACCAGACTCTGTTCATGTCTCAGCTCTAATACTTTCTAGCTGTGAACTTCGGCAAATTACTTAATGTTTCTGTGCTCCAGCCAGTTTCCTTCTCTCTTAGGTGATGATAATAATGTGACATACCACACAGCTGTTGTGAGAATGAAATGAACTAATTTAATTTACATAAAGAATTCAGAAAAGTATTGGCAATATCATAAGGGGGCAGGGGATGCCAAAGCAGTCAGATCAACTGTCTATCACACAAAAATAAGAAGGGCGGGATCAGGAATGGAGCAGTTGGCACCATTGCCTCACCTTTGATCCTCCACTGTCTCCCCCGACCCCCACTCCATGTTAAGTTTACTTTAAGTTACTTTGATCTTTTTTGCTTTTCTTTTAGGCAAAAAGACTCACAGTATTTTTTCCCCAGGCAAACTATGTAGTTTCTACAGAAAGCAGTCTTGTGGGTTTACCTGGGACAAATACTAAACACCCCTTCCTCTGTTTGTGGTCACCCGTAGGAGAGTAGATACTCCCTGAGGAAGCTATTCGATTGACAGTCACTAATTATCTTGACTGTAGGCAAATACTTTATTTTTTTCTGCAGTTGCAGTTCTGGCTTTGAGCTTCTTTCAAGAGCCCACTAGGGAGAAGAGTTCCTGCTTTTGCTGAGCATATTTTAGGTTTCAACCCTTTCTGCTCTGGTTTCTCCATCAATATAATTGCATCCAATTATAGATTGCTCTAAAGAACCAACTTCTCTGATATGCTAATGAGAGGTATTTTTGTTTTCAGGGTTGCTTATGATTATGTACATCTATGCATCCTTACTACCATTTCATAGTTAGGAAGAGGAAAAAAAAAACCCATATGTTCAATGTGCCAGAATCTTTAACCAGAACTTTAACCAGAACTTTATCTTTAACCAGAACTCCTACACAGATGTAAACTTAGGCAAAAATACATTGCTTCTTAAGAATAAAAATAATATTTTGATAATTCTAACACTTTTTGTTTCCAGTTTATAGTAACATCCCCAAATAAATCTATTTATTTCTTCTTTGTCATTTCCTTTTTGCCATAAAAGTATATGATTTAAAGACTTAATACTCATTGTAGTGTGAGAAATTATGATGCCCTCATACAACAACTTATAATTCTGAAAATAGTGTCTAAAACCACCTTTGAATTTAACTGAAAAGATGTGTAATTGACAAAATCGGATGTTATATAATCAATCCATTTCATTCTCTGGAGAAAATAGTATCATTGTGGAAGTTCATACAGGAAGATACCAGGAGAAAAATAAAAACAAAAACAAAAGCAAAAAACCCTGAGATTTCAACCTTGCAAAAGAGAATCCATGATTCAAGATAAGAATATAAGATAAAATAAATCTTTAGTACTAATATAAATAAACAATTAAGCTGACCACTGAAGATCTTAAAGATACAGAAGGTGGAGTAAGAGTGAGTGCTAGCAAAGTAAACTTTGCATTTCTGTTCTATGCATGTGGTCAGCAAATATTATTACATCTGAATCTTATCAGTGAGTCAGTGATATCTGGGTAATGTCTTCTTGTCACTCTGCATCATGTTTTCACTTTAGGAATCAAAGGCAAAGATGGCATATAGTTCCAGAAACACTGGAAAGTACCAAGTGTTATAAAAGTAGTAGTATAGGGGTGCCTGGGTGGCTCAGTGGGTTTAGCCTCTGCCTTTGGCTCGGGTCATGATCCTGGGGTCCTGGGATCGAGCCCCACATCAGGCTCCCTGCTCGGCAGGGATCCTGCTTCCTCCTCTCTCTCTGCTTGCCTCTCTGCCTACTTGTGATCTCTCTCTCTGTCAAATAAATAAATAAAATCTTAAAAAAAAAAAGTAGCAGTATACACACACACACACACCACCCCACACACCCATTATCACATAGTTTTACTACAGCAAATAATTATACAGAAGTTAGTTTGCCATATTACAAAGAAAAGAGTTTTGCAATATTCAGGAGACATTTGCTTTCATGTGCCCCTTCCCTTAGCACACACACCATGCTGCTTAAGAACAAAATCATTGTTCTCATGAAGAATTCAAATGACATTAACTGTTTTTTTTTTGTTTTGTTTTGTTTTGTTTTTTTAGTTAATTGACCGATCCTGGTTACAAAGGATTAATGGTGCTGGACAAGCATAAAGTAGATTCAGTCAGCTGTAGAAACAGCCTCGCTAACACAGAAAGCCAGCCACTGAAGCCTCTCCCCTCCTCTAGCCCTTGAAACAGGCACTGACCTTGACAGCAAAAACTCAACATGGGTGGAGGACTGATGCGTTAAAAAAAAAACAAAAACAAAAGCAAAACAGGAGGAATTCAACAAAAATATGTCCAATTGTGCTAGAGGTGGAATTTTCATCTCTATTCCATATTTATGATCAAGTGGTTTAAGTGAGCTTTATGAAAATAAACAAATACCAATATCCCTACATTATTCAAATGGGGGGGGTGGGGAGAACTCCAGGTGCTGCTAATTATGCTGATGTTTCAAGATATTAAGGTATATAGAGGATTATAGGAAGCAAAATGATCAAGTAAGCAAGTACATTAAGTGGACAAAGATTTCCATATTGTGTATGTACAAAATCTGATTTACAAAATGTTACAGTCTGTATGTTTAGAATCTAAAATGAAATACAAACAGTGCTGTTTTTGAGACTGTACTTTCCCACTGCACAAAGCAAATTAGGTATCTTTTAATTGCAGTGGTATTTGCTCTGTTCAAATAAATTAAAGTTTTCATCCACTGGTTCACTTGACATAAGCATGCTTTCACTGGGCAAAATGAAATGGAGAAGGGAGAGGAAGACGAAGGAAGACAGGAACGTTCAAAGAAGTGTCAAGGGCAGGGAAAAATACCTCATTTTACACACACATACGCACACACACACGCACATTTAGAGATCCTACCAAACAACCAGAAAGACCATAAAATCTCTTTCTTTTCCTTTCCCTCCATCCTTCCTCCCTGCCAAATAAGATTATTATTCCTGAAAAAAAAATTATTTACATCAACGATTTAATACTTTGTATACTATACTCAAGGAACTGGACAGGGAAGCCAAGAAAAAATAATTTTCTAAATAAATACAACTACCAAATATGTTATCTTGTGCATATGCACATGTTGGGAAGGTGCCCTCTCTGTGAAGGCTTCAGGTTTGTACAAAAAGCAAAACATGCAAGGCATCTTCCAGCTTCTGCTGACAGCAGGAGTAACAGTTAAAGCAAATGTTCTGCTGATGTCGGAGAAATCTAAGAGAGACTGACATTTTGCTCTGGAAAAAAAAAAGGAAGATGTGGATTATTTTTCTGATTTTGTGTCAGCATATCTGTGAGGAATCCACTTACATGGGGCTCACGCCTTTAATTGCTTGAAATAGAACATCTGGGTTGTCTATCACATTTTATCGTACAGACGGCTATCAATCACCTCAAAGAATTATACCTAGTAAAGGTCTATCTGTGGACAGACTGTGATTAAAATCAATTCCTTGGAGGTCACTAAATCTGCATATGCAAGAGGTATATCCTTGGACAGAACTGCATTACAGTTTTCATCTGGTTTTGCATATACTAATTTAAAAATTGCAACAATAACAGCTGATGTTACTGAGAACTTACTTTGTGTCAAGCACTGTGTAAAGTACTTTAAATTCCTCATGTCACTTCGTCTTCAGATCCACCCTCTGGGGCAAACATTATTATATTCCTCATTCCTGATGATGAAACACAACTAGAGTGGGTAGTAATTTGCATGAGCTTAGGCAGGCTGTAACTGGAAGGACCAGGATGGGAACTTGAACTCTTTCCTCCCAGTGCCTGCATTTTAATACACCACATAATACCTTGTCCTAGTGAATTTTGGCCGAATTATTTTACTTGTCTCTCTAAAAGACATTATAATTTTTATAATTTATCATAGAGGAGTTCTCCGCATTGGGGATTTTGCTGTCTCAGTAAGACCTAAAGCTATATTGAGTTCTCTCTACAGAAGGCAGCCCTAAGAAGTTCCAAGTATTGAATAATGTAGGCAATTGTCAAATCACTATGAAATTAATTAATCACACTTCCAATTAATATATCATTGTATGTCAACTATACTTCAATAACAAATTTTTAAAAATGCATCAAATAAAATGAGATTAATTGGCGGGTGGATAGAGGGATGGTTTGATGGGAAGCTGTGACAAAGCAAGTTTAGTAAAACATTAATTGTAGGATCTAGATGATGCATAAATGAGTATTCACCTAAAAACCTCTGGGTTTGAAAATGTTCTTAGTGAAATTTCAGGAGAAAATAAGTTATTAGGGGTGAGGACATCAAGCAAGGAAGTCACAAAAAAGTCCCCCACAGAAACGGATTTTGAAGAACAATCTGAGAAAGGGCAGAAGGACTATGTGTCCTTAACAGGAGGCAGAAATGTCTTCTTTGAGTGAGAATTGTAGAGATACTGCAAACAGAGATCTCCTATGGAGAGTGAGGGTAATTAAAAATGAGCATCAGAGAGTCATT
Source organism: Enhydra lutris kenyoni (assembly GCF_002288905.1). Lineage (NCBI taxonomy): Eukaryota > Metazoa > Chordata > Mammalia > Carnivora > Mustelidae > Enhydra > Enhydra lutris. The sequence goes on along the minus strand of NW_019154121.1, from coordinate 10,568,579 downwards.
TGACAAAGTGTTGTATTTCTAGGTGGTAACAAAACCAATGTTCATTCTATCAAAATATCTCGTCATTTTCTTTTACAGCATTTTGGTTACATATGCTTATATAGAGATTAAATACATGTTTGTGTAAAGGGTTTTCTATGGGTTTGTATAAAGGGTCTATATTTTATGTACAGTTAATATGCCTTCGTATGTTATATCTATAACTGTATGTTGCTATACGGGGGAATGTTGGTGAACAATAGGATTCATATACAGAATTCTCTTTTTAGCTATATTTAGAATGTTTTGTATTTCTAAGTAAAAGTCTGTAATTAAATAAACTATCTTACTTGTTTTGTTACATCTCTGCATAAAATGTATACAGCAGTATTACATTTAATATGTGTCCATCTCTTGCTCCAAGACAATGTCAATGATGTTATCCTTTCTTCTGGCATCAGTCTTTGCACCCTGCATGTGTCTGCATGCAGGATCTTTCTACCTCCAACAAAGCCAGTAAATTGTAATGCTAACCAGATCTTAGTGTCTCTGACATTGTCTGCTTTTGCAGACAAGAAGCTCAGAATAGCAGTAATGTGCTAACTCCCTGTGACTGGCTCACAGAGTCTTTGGCAGGGATGAGTGGAAGTGAGTAGGGGGAGGGGGCTGATGTGGAGAGAGCCCAGAGGCAAGAACTCTTCCCCCATTACAGGATTCATCACGTGGGAAACTAGTCATTAAACTGTGTGCACACTGCATACTTAGGCAGGACCATACTCCTTTTCAGGAGAATTTTCCTTGCTGTTTTAAGGGCATGAGTTCACAGTCACTCTGTGCGTAGTCCTAGAGAAAGAACTGTTGGACAAATGGTTGCATTCTATCAAGTGGGCAGAACAGGTACCAGCAGAATCCAAAGAATTGCCAGTGTCCTCTGAGGACCCTGTGGTATAAGGGAAATAACTTGAAATAATAAACTCTATCATTCTGGAGCATGAATCAACGGGAAAACTCAACACGATGAAGTCACGGAATTACTCTTTGGATATTTGTCATCACAAAAGCTTAAGTGATGGAACTCTGTGTTCCTTTTATTATCAATTTGAAATACTTGAATACCTAGCCATTTTGTGATTGCTATATGCTATTTCATATTATCCTGATTGCTTAGAATAATCCTGAGGTCTACTTATATTTTCCACATTTTATGAAGAAGCTAACTGAGACTCAGAGCGATGAAGTCATTTTTCCCGGGTCATAGTTATTAGTAGTGGTGGGATCCTTACATAAATGCATCTGGTGCCAAAACCTAGAGTCTTTTTATTATGCCATATTATTTCATTGCTAAAAAGAGAAGGAAATTATTTATTAACTAGGCTAGCTTCTTGATTTTCCTTTTAAGATCTTCCTTGTACAAATCTACCTGATACACTGCATGAGTGCACTTTTGATAAATGCTTCGCATTTCTGAGTAAAACTTAACCACTCTTTATAATTAATACTCTGACCTTATTTAAATGGTACATATAATGTTAGGGAGCCCAGTTGTCTTAGCTGGAGCCTTGTAAAGGTATAGCTAAATTTCTTTCCAATATCTCAAGAATTAAAACATTTGAGACAAATCAGTGATTTTTATGTCAACTCCCAATTTTGAAATAATCGGTATTGCATGGGTATGATTTATGTTTCATTATATGGACCTTGGCACATTTTAACAGCTCTTTTGTTAGGTACTGGTCTGCTTGCCAGCCCTAAGAAAGAAAGGGCATACTGATTAAAAAAATGAAAAAAAAAAATAATAACAACCTCCCCTGCCCCAAATCAATCCTGGAAGTATGTGGCCAAAAGACACACTTGAGCATAAATTCACAATGAAAACATTTTCAAATGTCATGGTGAAATTTGTCTCTCATAGGATTTCACTGATACTATTCCTTGTTATTTAAGTTTGATTTTTTTTTTCCTTTTATTAAGACTTCATTTCTACGGGAGTTAAGACAGTCGGCATTTCTATAACACTCCCCCTTCTTAGGACAGGTAGCCTTTTATGCAGATCTCTATGATTTTCGAAAGAAGAAAACGAAAACCAAGAAAAGAATGTGGGAAGGCATTACGGACTGTGAAAGTTCTTTGAACTAGGCAAACTGAGACAGAAAAAGAAGGAAAGAGAATCACAGTCAAGTACTCAGGGTTATTCCATTCTTCTAAGATTAGTTCTTCGGGTTTTGAAATATGCACTTCTTATCTTGCAAATTGCATGAGTACAAAAGAACCAGACGCTTGTCTTTCAATGTGACAAGAATTTCGGAAAACATTACCTCTTGGGAATGCAAAGCAAAATTATTAATATTAAAACACAACTTTTTCTGAATCTAAGTTTTTTGGCTTTTTTTTTTTAAACTGAAATGCCATCTGCACCCCCTTTTGAAATTCATCTTTTCTTGCAAAACCCAGCTTCTATGCTATAATTTCTCATGCAATGCTTCCCTCATTTGCCATCCCCACCCCCAGTCTACTTCCACCAGACAGAATTAATTATAAGTTCTTTATCTTTTTCCCAGTATGTAACTACTCCTTCCACTGAGTACTATTTAACTCTGCTTTGTATTATAGTCAGTTGTAGGTCTGTTTTCTGTAGTCCTTGAAATTCATCTTTTTACTTAAGTCCACCCACCCCCAAATCTTAAATGCCTGGCATACAGCGGCTGCACGGTTTTTGCTAACTTTAAATTGAAATGAATTATAATTTCCAGCTAAATCTCAGGTCATTCTTAGAAAGCATAAAATGCAGAACTGAGGTTATTTAGCAAACCTGGGTGTTAAAATTCTGTGTTCCCATATACTCAAAGCCTCCCTGCAAATTAGTGGTGAAATTACTTCAAAAGCTGCCTGGGAAGCTTTTTAGCAACATACACTATGGACCTCAATCTCCATTGCACCTTCTGATGCTTGTATTTTTCAATAGGATCCCCTTTAGCTATTGATACACATCCAGGTTCGTCAACTACTGGTTGTAGGTTAAGTGAAAAAAAAAAAAAAAAAAAAAAAAATATATATATATATATATATATATATTTATATATATTTATTTCTGCTTGCCAACCTAAAACTCCCTTTCTCTCACACAGTAGTTTTTCAAACTTTAATATGCATGAAAATAACTTAGGGAGCTGGAAAATATATTAGTTTACGGGTTTTCCTTTTCATTTATTTGATCTTGGTTGGGGAGAGCAGGGCAGCTCTGGAAGTAATTCTTAATCACAACCAATGTTGAAAATATTCTCTTCAATTAAAATAAGATAGTCAAAATATCTGATATGGCACTCAGTATACTTCAAATTTGGACCCCAATTATTGCCCCAGTTTTTTCTCTCATAAGATATTAAATGCTATGCTTGAGTCTGATTAGGCTCCTTATAATTTCCTAAACAAGAAATATTCTTCATTATTCCCAGTAATTATATGTAATTCTCCTTTCCCAGGATACTCTTGTATCTCATCACCTGTATTCAATGAAGTTGTAATTATGGCTCAAGATCTGGCACTAAAGGATATCCAATGTTGTAACGCCATTTCCTTCCATTAGAATTAATTACTCCCTTCATTATGCTCCCAAAGAGGGAGCATCCATTTCCTGAAACCAAAATGTTTTTGTTGGCCCCGCCTATTTAAAGATTGTGAACTTGTTGAAGCACATATACATACATATTCACACGTCTCATTTTTATACCACTGTCTTTTTGAATACTAACAGGCACATGATAAATGTTCAATAAATATTTGTTGAATTTCATTAAAGATGTTTTACAATCTAGTACATGCACATATTTAACAAGAGAGTCGACATTATAAGTGCTAATTATGAGTCTATAATAATTAGCGGTAAGTTTGTAAGTATCAGACAAATGGATCTTAATTACGATAGTATGCATATTTTAAAAATAATAGTTTGGTTATTTTTGCATCTACTTTCCCAAATAATAGCTGTATTTCTCTAATTGATTACTTTAATTCCTCTTATCAGTCAGCCAAGAGAGCAAGAACATCCATTTATATTTTAAGTCCTCTATGACATATATTTCCATAAAAATCAATCAAATTAGAAAGGTGAGTCTAAGTGTTAAATGTTTTAATTGGCACTTCATAAATGTTTGTTAAATGGATGACTGAATAAATTACTATTCTGGAACTATGTCTAAACTGATAAATCAGGTGGTTGCAAAGAAAAAAGATCAGTGAAATGTTTTAAGCTTTAAAAAAATTTAATGTAGGGGTGCCTGGGTGGCTCAGTGGGTTAAGCCTCTGCCTTCATTCAGCTCAGGTCATGATCTCAGGGTCTTGGGATCGAGCCCCGCATTGGACTCTCTGCTCGGCGGAGAGCTTGCTTCTCCCTTTCTTTCTCTACCTCTCTGCCTACTTGTGATCTCTGTCAAATAAATAAATAAAATCTTAAAAAAAAATTTTAATGTAACTTTCTGCTATGTTCATGTTTTCCAAAAATGTGATTTAAGATGCTTCATAATAATTCAACCTATTTTTGGTCATTTTTAAGGGGGGAGGAATTCTTACAGCATGGTTTATTAAAAGTAATGGAAAAGGATTATATAAATTATTTTATGATATTAGAAATCTTTTGAGGTAATGTATCTTTTTTTCTAAGATTTTATTTATTTATTTGACAGACAGAGATCACAAGTAGGCAGAGAGGCAGGCAGAGAAAGAGGAGGAAGCAGGCTGTCCGCAGAGCAGAGAGCCCAATGCGGGGCTCCATCCCAGGACCCTGGAATCATGACCTGAGCCGAAGGCAGAGGCTTTAACCCACTGAGCCACCCAGGCGCCCCAAGGTAATGTCTTTAAATGTTTTATAGCCAATGTCAAAGGCTTTGTTTTGTATAGAGATACCATTTATAATGCTAGTGAAATTGAATTTAAAAAATACATTGTTGTTATGTTTATCTCCTATGACTCATGGCTTAGGGTGAATGTCATTAAATTGTTTATCATCTAAGATCATTACCTTTGAAAACACTATTTCTAATAATCCCCAAACCTATGAAAGATATAACCCAATTTATCAACTTGAAGGAATAAAATTTCTAAAATCTACCAGTCATTAATGTTGAGTGACCATAGTGATCTCCCACCAAATCCCACTCGTTTTATAAAAGAGGAAACAGAGATCTAGGAGATCTGTGACTCACCCAAGGTCATACAGAGAATCTGTGGCAGAGCTGGGATTAGAATTCAGGATCCCAGTGATTCCTGTAGTGCTCTTTCATTAATTTATGCTATCTTTTGTTTCTATTCCATTTGCATGAGAAAAACCATTGATCTAGGTGGTACTCCAGTCTCCTCCATAATCAGTGTCTTGCTATTCTGTGGCCTCAGAGTTTTCTTGGAACTCACTGTTCAAGGGAAAAATCTTGTTGACTTATGTTGTTATTTTTACTTCAAAGTTTATGTTTAGGAGGGGAGTTTGGCAACAAATATTAGCTTAAATTAACTCTAAGAGTATGCATGGGAGGGGCTTCCAGATTTTACATTATGCATACCAGTATTTGTTGCATATTTTGTAGCAGTAACTACTATATTACTTTAGGAATAACAGTATTTAAACTGAGATAAAGTTTATTCTTGCTTGGAACCCTCACCACTCCCACTCCCGGTGTTCCCTAGGTTAGTTTTTGTTATACGTTAGATGGCTTGCTTCTTGTAGGAACTCATGGAAGAAATAAGCATTTAGGAAGAAGCCCTCTGTTTTTGCACCGCATTTTATTGTATGAAATCACAAATACTCCATCAACTATATAAATCTCTCTCCTAAATTCTCAATATCTTTCTTTTGTTGTTGTTGTTGATTATTTCCACTCAACCTGTAAACATAGATAGTCTCATCCTGGAACAATTAAACGAAACCAAGCACCCATTCCATCTCTTATTTGCGCCTCCCCCATCTCCTTAGTCACTCTAGCTGTCATGGGATCTGTTATGACCTTATGCATTTACACATCTTTAGAGCATTCAATGATGCCTAGCACATAGTGGGCAAAGAGCAAACACTTCATAAATACTCTCCTACTTAACTTTAGATTGTTTGATTTCTCGGTGCTGTTCACTTCTGCTAACTAACATGAACTTGCAAATAAACAATGACAGTGTTGCAATTAATCAGAAGCTCCTTATAAAATAAGCACAAGTTTCAGATCACATCTATGAATTTCAAAGAGTTTAATATTTATTAAGATAAAAAGAGAATTCCAGATTTCCTATTAGGTACTGTCATAGAACCACTGACTTTCTTTATCAGAAACTATTAAGCTGAAATTTAAAATGTTTTGCAAGAATCTTTGGTTATAATATCAGCCTCTCCAGGCAGCATGAAAGCTTTATGAGGACAAAAAAACCCACCCAACTTGTTTCATGTTTGACTGAAAGTTCCTTGAGGAGAAGGACTCTACGCGGCACAGAGTAGGAGCTCAATAGTTACCTACTGAATGAATGAATGAATGAACATATTGAGAAGCCTTCAGGAGCTCGCAGTACTAAAGTTAAACACTAAATTCACTATTTTCTCAAACTATTTTTCAAAGATTTTGTTTCCTTATTTCAGAGACAGAGAGAGAACAGGCATGAGGGGTGGGTAGAGAGTGCAGCAGACTCCCCGCTGAGCAGGGAACCCACTGCAGGGCTGGATTCCAGGACCCTGGGATCATGACCTGAGCTGAAGGCAGATGGTTAACCGAATGTTTGGGGCACCTAGGTGCCCCAAAAATTAAATTTAGAAGGGGATATTCAGCATATCTGCCAATTAGATTAAATGCTGTATAGGTAATTTAGGAAACTTCCTGATGACTCTTGTGAATTGGAAAGTTATTTTACTCTTGAAATTGACTCATTTGTAAATAAATTTATTAGCAAGTAATTTCAAATATCCAAAAGCTTTCATATGGATAGCTTTTCAACAGGATTGTGTAAGCTTTTGTAAGCTTTCCCTTTCTCATTTTCTTTTTAAAAGATTTTATTTATTTATTTGAGAGACTGAGAGCATGGGTGGGGGAGGGGCAGAGGATGAGGGAAGCACACTCCCTGTGAGTGTGCGCAGTGAGCCCACAGACACAAGGCTTAATCCTCAGACCCTAGGATCATCTATGGGAGCCAAGGGAAAAGGATAAACTGACTGAGCCACCAAGGTGCCCCTCCTCTTTTCATTCTTTTAAGCTAAAGCTGAAGAGTGACATAGCCATTATTTCCTTATGTCTTAAACCCCAGTAAGTTATATCAAACTGTATTTCATTCAAGATGGAAAATAAATACTTTTACTCTGTGCTTTAGATTTACATTAAAGCCACAGAAACAGCAAGATTTTCTCTGGATCTATAAATTAAACCAAAAGCTCTTCTATCCTGTTTTTAGGATTGGTGTTTTCATTTGTCACGTTTCAGTCTACTTCATCTCATACAGATCTGGGAGTCTGTATTGGTGAAAATATACAAGCACTCTTTTTGTTTTAGGATGCTATTATTTTGCCACAGTTCTGTTAGGATTTCTACGATGTTCCTTTTTTTTTTTTTTTAATTTTTTTTTATTAACATACAATGTATTATTTGCCCCAGGGGTCCAGGTCTGTGAATCATCAGGCTTACACATTTCACATCATTCACCATAGCACATACCCTCCCCAATGTCCATATATGATGTTCCCTTAAATACAAACCACACACACACACATACACATATTATTACATGTTTCGAAAATTGTATTCCCCTCTTAATGCATAGGAGTTGCCTTCATATCTTTACTTTTGGGGCCTTAGTGCTTTATTTTCACCTTTAAAATACTTTTTTTTCCTTTATATTAATATATCTTGAAGGACATATGCAATTGAGAAATGTTCTTAATAATATTCAAATACAATTATTTTTAGTTGTGATAGTGGTCTTGTTGGTATCCTAGAATTTGACTAAGAAAATCTAGTACATAAACTGCATTGATTTCCACAATGTGCAAGTGAGAAGAATATTCTTTCACTGACATTTATACCTAGGATTTTCTGAGCCTTAAAATGTTTACAAAATTTTCAGAGTAATTGATCTATGTCTTTCAGTCTTTATTCAAGTGCCCTTCTTGTAACATCACAATACTGAACACTAGTATATCTTTTCATGTAAAAGACCCAAATTTTATTCATTATAGCGTAATTCTTACACTGATAATTTTAATCTGGGTAGCTGGTGGCTTATTGGGATTGTCAAGGCAGATGGTTAGCTTCAAGAACCTGGAGAGAAGATTTGAAAAATTTTTCCTGGAGTTAAATAATTTAGATAAATGTATAATAACTGGAGACAAATTTCATACTAGATTGCCAGGAATATTTTCCTGAGCTACAATTTTGTTGATGATATTAACAAAGCTAAAGGACACATTTATCAATGAAGGACTATAACTAGTCTAGGAAAACATGTTACAGGGAAGGCAATTTCTTTTGATGTATGTGCATCAGGGTCTAGGACAGAGAAATATGGGACAAAGACAATTCTCTGCCCATCATCTTTCATGATCAGTTAATGAATTGTATCTTGCCTGATTCATCAATCTTACATGAAATTAACTATTTATAAGAACACCAAAAAGTAACTGATTTCTTCTACATATACTGATAAATTTTAGATTCTAGATTTTTAAGGCTTGGGCTACTCATTGTACTACTGAACTAGTGCATGCCTCTATTTAAAATTAAAATAGAATTACAGGTCTTAGAAATAAATAAATACAGAATAAATACAGAATTACAGGTCAAATAAATAAATCTTTAAATTTTTAAAAAAATATTTTATTTATTTATTTGACAGAGAGAGAGAGAGAGTGCGCAAGCAAGGGGAGCAGCAGAGGAAAAAGAAGCATGCTTTCCACTGAGCAGGGAGCCTGATGCAGGGCTTGATTCCAGGACCCCGAGATATGACCTAAGTGGAAGGCAGATGCTCAACTGACTGAGCCACCCAGGCACCACATAAATAAATCTTTAAGAAAGAACGAAAAAAAAAAAGGAAAAAAGAAAGTAGCAAAATGGACAAAATAATTTTCTAACCTCTCACTTTCTTATATATTTTGGTCTTGATGGTGGCTTTCTCTGAAGGATTACCTACCAGGTAAATATATACGAATTGTGTTATTATTAGGAGCTCTTTAGTTATTTCTTTAAAAGTTTAGGTTCTTAAAAGAGAAGAGTGGTATTGGCCATAGCAGAGTAACAGGGATTGATTTACTCCAGATTTAAACAAGTATAAAATCAAGTAAAGTTTATAAATGTTTTCCATTCACTAGACAACAAACAGCAGAAAGCTATAATTTTTGATAGAAGGGAAACACAAAGTGAGTTCCAAATTCAGCCTGACCTTCTGCCTGACCTTCTGACCTCTCTAAACTATGGCACAAAGCTGTGAACCAAAACAGATATCAGTAGTCTGTTTTGGTGAAGAGAAATTGAAGCTCAGGGCTGCTGAGGTAGGTGGTATTTGTCGAGGCCGGGTATCAGAAAAGAGGAAGAGGCTCAGAGAAATAGTATAAAGTCTGCATGGAGATTTTGGCAGAATACTGAACTGCATATACTTAAATGAAAATCTTTGAGGCTCAGCAAAGAACAACTGCCAGGAATCTTTGAGACAAGCATATATTCTAGAGGTTATATCGTCCTTGGAGATAGTAGACATCTCAGAAGCAGAGTGTAGAGATTTCACTAAAGAGAGTTGATAGCTCAACTATTCCATGCCTTAGCAATAGTACTAGTCCATATATACTTTAACAAAGCCTGAAAACAATCTTTAGATCAAGCTGATCTATTATTAAATTTATTCCCAGAACAAATACCAAAATAACCGATCAGAAAGATATGCAGATCTACATGCATAAATAACTTGTGATAGATTGGAATATATGTGTGCAAACATAAAATTTATTTCCTGTCTCTTATTTTTATAAAATACAACGGACTATAGAAAAAAATAAATAAATGAAAATGTACTGTGGGGTTTATAATGTGTATAGAAGTAGTGCCTGATACTATAACATAAAGAATGGACAAGGTAAATGGAAGACCTCTGTTTTGAATTTTTAAATTATAAACAGTAACACAATATTCATTCAAAATGTAGTTTAATAAGGTAGTGGTGCATATAGCAATTCCTAGAAAAAACATTAAAAAACAAGAAAGTAGGGGTACCTGGGTGGCCCAGGGGGTTAAGCCTCTGCCTTTGGCACAGGTCATGGTCTCAGGGTCCTGGGATTGAACCCCACCCACATGGGGCTCTCTGCACAGCAGGGAGCCTGCTTCCCCCTCTCTCTGCCTGCCTCTCTGCCTACTTGTGTTCTCTATCTCTCTGTCAAATAAATAAATAAAATCTTTAAAAAAAATAAGAATGTAGAACTGATAAGATAAAAGTAGATTGCTAAATAATGAATAACAGGACAGTTAAAATGCTCTATATATTTTAATGATGGATACATGTCACTTTTGTCATTTGTCTAAACCCATAGACTGCACAACTCCAAAAATGAACCCCAATGTAAAATGTGGACCTTAGGTCATTATAGTGTGTCAATAGATTTTAACAGTTGTAACAGATGTAATGCTCTGATGGGGGATATTGATAATGGCAGAAACTATACATGTGTGGGGCAGGGAATATGTGGGAAATTTTGTATTTCCACTTCAATTTTGCTGTGAACCTAAAAAAAAGATCTAAAAAAAGTCTTAAAAATGAATAATCCAAAAGAAGGTAGAAAAGAGTGAAAGAATTAAGAAGAGTTGGAATAAAGAATATATAAGAACAATAAAATAAATTTACACTCAATATTCATGTAATCCCATTAAAAGCAGTAAATAAACTAAACACACAAATTAAAGACAGATTTTTATATTAGTTAGTAAAAAGCAATATCTACTTCTTTTTTTTTTTTTAAAGATTTTATTTATTTATTTGACAGACAGAGATCACAAGTAGGCAGAGAGGCAGGCAGAGAGAGAGAGAGGAAGGGAAGCAGGCTCCCCGCTGAGCAGAGAGCCCGACACAGGGCTCGATCCCAGGATCCTGGGATCATGACCTGAGCCGAAGGCAGCGGCTTTAACCCACTGAGCCACCCAGGCGCCCCGCAATATCTACTTCTTAAACAGACAAATTTTAATATAGAGATATAGATAGATGAAAAGCAAAATGATAAAAATAATATACTATAAAAACTCTCATTCTGAGAAATCTGGAGCGGCTACATCATTTTCAGAAAGAGATTTTAAAAATAAATTATTACCAGAGATAAAGAGGGCATTATAATGAAGGGTCAATTAATCAAGAATACATAACAATCCTTGAAATGTACATACTCAATAAGAGAACATCTATATGAATAAAAATAACACTAACAAACTAAAAAGAGAAATGATTGGATCCTCAGTTATGAATTTTAGTAGTCCTCCCTCAATAAATAATAAATAATAAATAAAGCAAGTAAATAATTAGTACAAATATAGATGATTTAAACAAAACACACTAATCTAATCAAGATTTAAGGAACTTTATAAAATAAAAACTGAAAAATATATATTATTTTCAAGTTCACATGGATGACTCACCAAAACGGACCATATATTGGGCCATAAAGTAAATCTATATACTTCAAAGGATTGTATTCCTACACAGCCTGTTTTCTGACCATAATAGAATTAAACAGTAGACAATGACAAAAACATAATGGAAAAACATTACCACATATTTTGAAATTAAGTAACACATTTCTGAATAATCCACAAGTCAATGAAGAAGTGACAGATGTAATTAGAAAATATTTTGAATAGAATGATAATATAAAGACAACATATCATAATATTAAAATATAGCTTCAACAGTGCTTAGAAGTAAACCCAAAGCTTTAAATGCTATATTAGAAAAGAGGAAAGTTAGAAAATCATATCTACACTTCCATCTATAAATGTTAGAAATGTACATAATTACCTAAAGCACCTAGAATAAAGGAGATAGTAAAGGTGAGTCTTAAAATGAAAGACATGATTTTAACAGTAAAACAGCAAAACAATAAGAAAACAAAGTAGAACATTTTTTTAAAAAAGCTGTTTTTTAAAAGACCAACAACACTGATAAAATCCCTGATAAAGGGGAGAGAAAGAGAAAGGGAACGAATATTCTAAATTACAAATCAGGAATAAATGAGGGGACATCTCTCAGCAAATATTAAAGAGGGGGCATCACTACAGATCATATAGGTATTAACTGAATAATAAAGGAATACTATGAACAAATTTATGCCAAAAGTTTTTGACAATTTAATTAAATGGCTACATTTCTTAAAAGACACACATTAGTAAAACTGACTCAAGAGGAAATAGCAGAGCTGAATAACCATATATTTACTAAGAAAATTAAATTCATTATGTTGGGGTCGATTCCATGTTAAAACCTGTTAAACCCCTAGGGCCTGCCTGGGCCTACTTAGCCATAGTGACTCCATTTTGCCTAGGTAGACATTTTGTTGTTTAATAAATGCCTCAACAGTTATTGATATCAGTTCCAGGTAACTGTTGCTAAAACACACACCTAAAACAAGGCCATTTTGTTTATATCGGTTCCAGGTAACTATTACTAAAACACACATCTAAAACAAGGCCAGACAGGTGGAGACATCCAATCAGCCAAAGCCACATATGTAAAGGTCTGCGGTTGTGCCCTATAAAACTAGCCTGTAAGACCACGGCGGGGGGGGGGGGTGTCGCTGTCTTCGGAGGCGGCCCTGGCCAGTCAGTCTGACTTCTAATGCTTGGCATAGAATAAAGCTTTACATAACTTTCACTTTATCTCAGCCTCCTTCCCCTGACTGGTCAGTCTAACTTCTAATGCTTGGCACAGAATAAGGCTTTGCATAACTTTCATTTGTCTCAGTCTCGTTCCTTTGATAACGGACCCAACAATTATAAAAACCTTCTCACATTCATACCAAAAAAAAAAAAATCAAAGCCAGATTGGTTCACTGGTGAATTCAATAAAACACTTAAGGAATAAATTATATTGGTCTTACAAAATTCTTCAAATAATAGTACAGAAGCTTATTCTTTTTAAAAAGATTTTATTTATTTATTTGAGAGAGTGAAAGAGAATGGGAGGGGAGAAGGTCAGAGAGAGAAGCAGACTACCCGTGGAGCTGGGAGCCTGATGAGGGACTCATACTGGGACTCCAGGATCATGACCTCAGCTGAAGGCAGTCGCTTAATCAACTAATCCACCCAGGTGCCCACAGAAACTTATTTTATGAGACCAGCAATACCCTAATACTAAAATCACACAGAAATATTTTAAGAGGAGAAAACTAGAGATCATCATATGTTATTAATACAAACAGAAAAATCATTTTAAAATACTAACTTTTTTAGTCTAAGAAGTGGGGTATATCCCAGAACTGCAAATTTTATTCAATGTTCAAATATTAATTTAACTAATCTTTTCAACAGAATAAAGGAGAGAAACACATTAAGATAACTTAAGTTAATGCAGAAAAAATATTTCACAAAATCTAACATTATCGAGATTAAGCAAAAGAAGGGAAACAAGAGGGGTGCCTGGGTGGCTCAGTGGGTTAAAGCTTCTGCCTTAGGCTCAGATCATGATCTCACGGTTCTGGGATCAAAGTCCATATCAGGCTCTCTGCTCAGCAGGGATCCTGCTCCACCCCTCCCCAACCTGCCTTTCTGCCTGCTTGTGATCTCTGTCAGATAAAAAAATAAAATCTTAAAAAAAAAAAAAAAAGAAGGGAAACAAGAGAAATCAGACCAGGAAAAATGAAACAAAATAAAATGAAACTAGAAAGTAGAGTAGATCAATAAAATGATAAAGAGGTTCTTTAAGATGATCGATAAAACTGATAAATTTCTTAGAATAATGATCATGAATTAAAAAGGAAAGATAAAAGTTACTAATATCAGGAATTACTGGAATAACATTATAACATCCTACATATATTAAAATGTATATGTATACATGTATTACATATATTATACATATATCATAAAGAACAATATGACAACATTTTGCCAATAATTTTAGCAAGCTAGATAAAAGAAACAAATCACTTGATAGATACTGACAAAATACAACAAACTAGAAAGGTAAAGAAATGTACTCAACTCAGTAAAGGAAATCCATGAGAAATTTACAACTAACAGTGTTTTTTCCAAAGATCAAGAAGATAGCAAAGATCTTCGCTTTCATCCTATCAGAGGTTTTCACCAGTGTAATAAGGCAAGTAAGCATAATAAAGGCACCTAGGTTGGAAAGGAAAAGCAAAACTATCTTTATTAGACAATGCCATTTTCATCTATGTAGAAAATCCTACGGAAAGGAAATAAATCGTTTACCTAGATTGCATAATGAAAGATTATGTGAATTCAAATGTTTTTCTACAGGTCATAGCACTTAACATTCAGTAACTGAAATAGAAAATCAGTACCATTTACAATAACATGAAAATACTTAGGTATATATCTGTCAAGAGACACATAACCTGTAGGCTGAATGAAACAAATCATTTTTAAGAGGTATTAAAGACCTAAATAAATGTACAGATATACCAAATGTAGGGTTCAGAAGACTCAATATTGTAGTGATGTCAGTATTCTCCAAACTCATCAATAGATACAAAATAATGTAAATTAAAATCCAAGCAAGAATATTTTTTTTTAAAGATTGTATTTATTTATTTGTCAGAGAGAGAGCACCAGCTGGGGGAGTGGCAGGAGAAGGAGAAGCAGACTCTGCAATGAGCAAGGAGTCTGATGACGGGTTCCATCCCAGGACCCTGAGATCAGGGCCAAAGGCAGAGAGAACCCACTCAGCCACCCAGGTGCCCCTATAAAGGATATATATTAAGACAAATTCTCATACAGTGCTGGTAAGAATGTAAAATGGTATAACTACTTTCAAAAACTACTTGGAAATTTCTTTAAAAAATTAAACATAACATCTGCTATATGACCCAGCTATCCAACTCATTTTCCAAGAAAAATGAAAGTGTATGTCCAAGCAACAATTTGTACATTAATGTGCAATGCAGGTTTACCTATAATTGTCAAAAACTATAAACATTGCAAATGCATATCAGCTGGTGAATTGATAAACTATGGTATATTTATACAACAGAATTATCAGCAATAAAAAGTAAACTACTGTTATGAGTAACAAAATACATGAATCTCGAAATACTGTGCTGAGTGGAATACACATTGATGATTATATGTATAAAAATTTCTAAAAATTATCAAATTAATCTACAGTGAAAGAAAGAAGATCAATGGCTGCTGGGAGGCACTGTGGAGATACTAAGTGGGCAAAGATTAATGGACTTCAAATATGAGGAAAGTGGGTCTTATAGATATATTAATTAACTTCATTGTAGTAATATTTTCAGAGACGAATATATCAAAACTTATCAAATTTACATGTTAAATATTATAGTTTTAATGTTGCTATTTCAATAAAGCAGTAAAAATACAGTTAATATAGCAGCAAAACACAAAATTCTTGTGGATACATTTAAATTTTTTAACAAATGATTCTATAAAATGCTCTGGAATGTCATATATTTATAACCTCAACCGCTATCACACACAATGTATAAATATTAATATGAGGTGGCTCATAGACATAGCCTAGAAGGCTAAAATTATAAAGTTTCTAGAAGAAATCATAGGACATTATCTTCTGGGCTTTGTAGTAGGCAAATAGTTCTTAAACAGACCAAAGAAAGCACTAACCATAAAAATAATTTATTAGACATTACACAAAATAAACACTGTCATAAAAGACATAGTTTAAAAAATGAATAGGCAAACGACAAATTGAAAAAAAAAATGTTCTTAATACATACATATGACACTGGACTAGGCCTGAGAAAAAATACCTTCCTAACTGACAAAAATAATAACTATTTTAAAAAAATGGATAAATGTTTGACCAGATACTTCTCGAAGTACTTCAAATGAATGGCAATAAAGCCATAAAAAAGTGTTCATTAGTCATTGGGAAGATGCAAATTAAATCAATGAGATACCATACATTTATTGCTAAGACAAAATAAAATTAAACTAAACCCCGACATCACCAAATTTGGCAAGGATATGAGTGATACAATTGAGATTATTTTTTAAAAGCTTTATTTATTTGTTTTGTAGAAAGAGAGAGAGAGAGCAGTGGGAGAAGCAGAGGGAGAGAGAGAATCTTAAGCAGATTCCCTATTGGCCATGACACGGGTGGGGTTGTAGGGGGCAGGGGAGGGGGCGGTGGCGGTTTCAATCTCCTGACTCCAAGATAGTGACTTGAGCCAAAAACAAGAGTCAGACGCTAAACCGAATGAGCCACCCAGGTGCCCCTACAACTGAGATTATTATACACTGATGGGTAGGAGTAAACCAACAGTAAAGCAATTTGGAAAAACACTGGCAGTTCCTTATAAAGTCATACATACATCTATCTCTCAATCTGGTATTTCCTTTCCTGTGTATTTTCTTTTGATAAATGAAAATGTATGTCTAAATAACATGGACAAAAATTTTCATGGAGATTTTATTCAAAATAGTCAGAAACTGGAAATAATCCAAATGCCAACAAGAGACTAGATAAGACTGGGATGTAGTCATATAAAAAATAGTTTTCATCAATAAAAAAGATGAACTACTGTTACATACCATAACATGGGTGAATGTGTCAAATAATGAAGAGCAAAATAATTCATATACAAAAGAGTATATAAGTTATAATTTCATTCCTTTAAAATTCTAGAACAGATAAAATTAATCTATGGTGATGATATCTTAATAGTGTTCGTACCTGGAGGGATGAATGATTAACTGGACAGGAAGGCTATTTCTCTTGTGATTTGAATGTTCTATATCTTGATATGAATGTATGCATTTACAAAACTTATCAAACATCAACTATGGTCTCTGTGTTTGACTAAAATTAATTCTACTCTGGGAAAACAGAGGGATTTTTCAAATATTAGATATTTTTTCTTATATATAAAAGAAAAATTCTTACAAGTTTAAATGGTGTTTGAGATTTTAATCATGAATAAGGAACTCACAAATCAGATGCTTGCTGCCTAGCTCCAAGTTGTGTACATCAATAAGTCTTATCACATAATTTTGTGCTTCCTAATTAGAGTGTACAAGTAATTGGAAGTATTAAAAAAATCATTAGAAGATTGATTTAAAAGTCTGTAATGCTGTTATGTGTCACAACAGGAAACATATTTTTCTTCAAATTGACTTAAAATGTAATTGACCAAAATTCTTTAATATTTCCTTCATTATTTTTATTTTTTTATTAAATAATACATATACATATTTCAAGAACTCATATAATACTAAAAGTCTTCCAAGATAAAACAGTGGTTTTTTGCCCACTCTGTCTCCCAAAATATATATGTATTGCTACTTCTTCAATTACCTACTGTAGATACATTCTATTGTGTTTTTTAAATGTTGGCTGAGAGGCTCTCTTTCTTGCATACATAAGCCATCTGCACTTTTCCTATTCTCACTTTCCCACCATTTTTTATAAAGTTTTTTTTTAAAGATTTTATTTATTTATTTGACAGAGAGAGAGATCACAAGCAGACAGAGAGGCAGGCAGAGAGGCAGGCAGAGAGAGGGGGGGAAGCAGGCTCCCCTAGGAGCAGAGAGCCTGATGCGGGGCTCGATCCCAGACCCTGAGATCATGACCTGAGCTTAAGGCAGTGGCTCAACCCACTGAGCCACCCACGTGCCCCTAAAGTTTTCTAAAGTTTTATTTAATAAAGTGATAGTTAGGACTTAGGGTATTATAATTATACATCTATTTATAACTACTGAACAGGTTTTCTCTTGAATTATTTTACTTTATTCTATAGATACTTATTTTTGTTTGTTTAGTTTTTTTATATACTACTTAATAATCCCTCCTGTATACTTTAAAATATTTTTTCAACAGCTAGCAATGTTTTCTTTTCAATGTCCAAACACACAGTTCAGTTTCTTTCTTTCTTTTTTTTTTTTTTTTAAGATTTTATTCATTTATTTGACAGACAGAGATCACAAATAGGCAGAGAGGCAGGCAGAGAGAGAGAGGAGGAAGCCGGCTCCCTGCCGAGCAGAGAGCCCAATGTGGGGCTCGATCCCAGGGTCCTGGGATCATGACCTGAGCCAAAGGCAGAGGTTTTAACCCACTGAGCCACCCAGGCGCCCCCACACAGTTCAGTTTTTAAAATTCTATTCCCCATACAGCTGTCACCACTTCCCCTTCCTCTGTCTGTCTTCCAGTAGCAAGTTTGGAAAGATTGCTCTTAATGTCCAAAGGACACTTGCTACCCCATAAAGTTGCTATCATTCTCCTTTGCTGGCTTGCCTAATATCATGATTTCCAGGTCTTTCTCTGTCATCCCCTATCTTTCCATTCTCTTTATTTTTGTTAAACAGTTTTATTCCCTTCTGTGATTTCAATAGATTTCAAAAAGATAAGCACATTGTGGTCACTACGCCATGTTTTAGACAAACTTCCTGAACATGTGTTTCTTTCTTCCTCTAACACTGCTCTCTTAAAGAGTGAAATACCATATCTAAGAACAAGCAGATAAATCATTCTGATAGATTTTGATATATGAAAAATAGCAGTCAATTAATGTTATTAAGTCCAAGGACATGGAACTACACATTATCTCCTAAGCCAACCTAAAAAGTGTCCCGAATCCATTTTTATCTGCACTCATTATTACACTATTAGTACTTTATGTTAAAGGCAATTACCTTAAACACAAGAATCTGGAAAGAGTGACCCATTATGCTATTTTTATAGAGAAATACTTATGATTAAAAGTAATTAGGCAATTACCAGCTACATGAACAGAAGCACATTCTGTTTGTTATATGCACAATTAAACTAAAAGTTCCTTTATTGTTATTTTGAAGAGAGGTGAAATTTTGTATGTAAAATGATTTTAAATTATGAAGTATCACTCAAAAATGGAGTTTGCTGGTGTTCAACACTGAACAAAAATATTAGTATCATTGGCTGGAGTGATTTGTCTATAGCAAATGGAAAATAACAAGCTAAATTTTTTTTTTTTTTTTCCTATTTGGCAAAGAGATGGGTATGACAGATAAGGCTCAAAAGGTGGATAAAACTGAGCTGCTTCATGGGAAAGTGGTGGAGCACCGCAACCACCTCCATTTTGACCTCAGTCTTTATTTTCTAAGTGATTAAATTCTTTCCGGCAGGCAAAAGACCCAGTGGGCATAGCATCCCATAAGGGAACCAAAACTGATGAGGGAACAGAAGTCTGGCTGAGGACAAAGCAAATGTTGAAACCCTGCAACCTACCCCTACCCCCACTTCTGGGTGGGACCTGTGTGACTTTCTTTAGGAAATCTCCCAACTATGTGAATACCTTGTTAAGAAGGGAAAAACAACCTAGACAATGGCAAGGCCTCTGTTTTTGGTATCCTGTAGGTCTTCTTTAGCATATGAAAATTTTACTGAAACCTCCCTTTTTTCTTACCTACCCCCAACCCCATTGTATATAGTCAGGCACCCCTCACAACCCATGTGCAGCAGCTCTTTCTGCCCATGGGTCATGTCCCTGTGCTTTAATAAACCACCAAATTGCACCAAAGACATCTCAAGAATTCTTTCTTGGTCCTCAGCTCCAGATTCCACCCCACTGAATCTCACTTATATTCTAAAATGTCATCAAAATTAAACCCTCAAGCAACAGGAAGGTGTTGACACCAGCAATACCCATAGGGACTGACCTCAAGACAATGACCTTCACTGTCCACCTGCATGTTACCACCTATCTTTGCCCCACATTTTCCTTATATAAACCGAGAAGTATTTTCAGCACTTTTGATGAGGGAGCAGAAAGAAGGCTGCCTGAAGACAAGGCAGAAGCTGACACCCGACATCTCTCCACCCCCATGGGATATATGTGACATTCCTCAGGCACTCCTGGCTGCCCTAAAGCTAAGGAAAAGAAAAACAAATAGTTAAACTTATAGAAATCACAATCCTGCAAAAACTGAATCTTCCTTAGTTTACAAATGTCTTAGTGATCTACAAGAACAAAGCATTTCTATCAATAACCTGGCTTCTGGAAGGAAATGTAGATACAATTACGTGTCCTTATAATCTGCAGCCCATTGACAAGATACTTGAAGTGGGCAGAGTGCAATGTTTCTCCAGGAAGTTCACAACTATCTTCAGGTTAATGCCTTGGTAGAGGGAAAAACCACCTTAACTTGACAATGGCAAGGCCTCTGGTATCCTGCAAGTCTTCTTTAATATATGAAAATCTTTTTGAAACTTTCCTTTTTTCTTACCTACCCTGACCCCATAGTATATGATCAGCTGCCTCTCACAACCCGAGTGCAGCTGCTCTTTCTGCTCACAGGTCCTGTCCCCATGCTTTAATAAACACCATTTTGCACCAAAGACTTCTCGAGAATTCTTTCTTGGTTGTTGGCTCTGTAAGGGCCTATTTAGCCAGAGTGATTTCATCTCAGTTGAACAGCCATTTTGTTTATGCAGTAAAACTTAAACTGATCCTGTCCCCCCCCCCCCCCCCAGGGGAACTTACTTAAAAGCAAGTCCGGGAAACCAGTAAAATGTTGTCAACCAGTCCCTGATAACAGAGCCCAAATACAAGGGCGGGTCAAGTCAGGTGGAGATAACAGAGCCCGAATGCAGGGATGAGTCAGGCCAGGTGGAGCCATCCAATCAGTGGATCGTGCATACTGTCTCCCTAGCTACCAAGGAGTGTGGGCCTCGCCTTTTGGGCACCTTTTGGGCGCCAATTCTGACCAAGGTGGTAGGCTAGTTCAAATAGCTACTATGGGGTGAATTGTAATTCAGTTGGCCACCCGTGTGTGACCTAGCATGACTGTGCAGCTTTCTCTGTGTGTTGCAATCTCATTGGCCACCTGTGTGTGGCCAGGCTCAACCACATGGCCTTTGCTCTATAAAAGTTACTCTGTGAGGCTGGGGGTTGTCCACTCTGTAAGAAATGGCCCTGAATGGTCAGTTTGATTCTCAATGCTTGTCGCAAAATAAAGCTTTGCTTGACCTTCGCTTTGTATCAGTCTTGCTCCTTTGATTACGGACCCATCAGGCTCCACATCCACCCCACTGAACATCACCTATATTCCAAAACCCCGTCATTTTGGAAACCCTTTTTGAGGCATTAGTTCACTGTCTTCCCAGTGTTGACCGTCCTGCAATAAATTCCTTTCTGGTTTCACTACCATTCCTTTCTCTATCTTTGGATTTTATCATCAGAGAGTAGACAAACCTGGCCAGATGCTCTAGTTCCCTTGGGCCTTGGTTACAAAATGGATAAGTGGAGGTAAATAGGAGCTCAGTAATCTAAAATGAAATAAGAGGACACCAGTTCCAAGTCTTCAGGAAGTTCTGGAGGGAGGGGTGGCTGCAACTTGACAGTACGTAGGCTATTGATAACTACTATAATTTCAATGCTTTTCAAATGTATTTCCATTTTATTTATAAAAACAAGAAAGTGATTTGTTGATCAAAGGCAGTTTTGAGATATGTGACGTTGTCTGAAATAGCTGGATATGCAATCACCAGTCCTTTTCACGACTGCATGCAAAGCCGTGTGCTATTTAGAAGTTAAAATGCTAAATAATAAAAATCCGTAAGTTGATGCTGTCTCACACAATACTCTTCGGTAGTATATGGAAGTGTCATAACATCCATTTTATTGTATTTTTTTTTTAGAATTAATTCTCAGCTCAAACCACTGAAAAAGAAGTGTAGGGGCCTAGGGCAGGTTGCCCCAAAGTGGGGCACTTGGGCATACAGATTACACGTGAGTTGAAAACAATCAAGGCCTGAAAGACTGGAAGAAATTTTGACCACCCCATTCCCTGTCACACCAGCCTAAAATAATTCAAAGGACCTGCTCTAGGAAGAGAGCTACTTCCATAGGTAACTACACCTTATTTTATTTTATTATTTTTTAAGGATTTTATTTATTCATTTGAGAGAGAGAGAGAGAGAGAGCATGAGCAGGGGAGGGGCAGAAACAGACTCCCCACTGAGCAGGGGATCCCATTGGCAGGGCCAGATCCCAGGACCCTGGGATCATGACCTGAGCTAAAGGCAGACACCCAACCATCTGAGCCACCCAGGTGCCCCTGTAACTACATTTTAATATGAACTAGGGGTGGGAGACAGGAAGGAATTTAGCAAAGTCGTTTTGTTAAAATTTGTTAAATTTGTTAAAATTCCTCTCCCTACACCATTGTTTCTGTATAGCCCAGCAAACACTTGCTTACCAAACATGGACTCTCTTTCATCTTCCTGGGAATTGCATTTCCTCCCTTAGAAGTCTCAGACCCCTACTGTAAGCACAGAGTTGAGTTCGGGGAACTCATTTGAGCTCCCAGCTATTTTCCATGCTCTATGCCTTACTGATTATACCTGCCCTAGCACATTTCTTGCAGAACTTTCTAGGAGATGTCAGAATTACAAAGAAATGCAAAAACTTCAGTAGTTAGGGGTTTTAAGGGAACAAAGGGAATGCAAAAAGTAACAGTCTAGTAGGCTAGGAAATAGCCTAACTAGATTAGAGACAATAAATCAGTAGTAAAAACTCCCAGTGTTGGTCCAAGTGTTCTTTCCCTGCCTGAGAAAACAAGTGCAAGACCTCATTCCAGTTTATATCAGGCCTTGAACCATGCGCAGCACCTCTTCCCCTTGCAGACAGTTACCTCTGCTTCATTATAATGTTAAAGTCTCTGCCCTGGGAGGACACAAACTTCATTAACATAATGTAGGTTGCCTGGGTAGGCATGTTTTTTAAGTATGCCTGCATAACCTTCTGCCTGCCTTTACATGCAATGAGAAAACTCCCCTTTCTGAATATTCTTCCTCATCCTAAATAAAAGAAACTCACTCACCCCTGCTCAGGAGTCATACCTTTGGCATCTACCCCTGATCTCCTTACTTGCACTAAATAAAGTTTCTTTGGTGTGACAAAACCTGGTATAGTCGGTCTCTATCTGTAATTCACCAGGGAGCAAATTCATGTTATTTGGGTTATAATGCCCTCTTCTTAGTTCAGGATGACATATATACCTTATTTTGCTTGTCTTTGGAATATTATGTCTGTGTGGATTCTCCTTACATGTGAAATTGAATTTGATTTTCTTCTGGCAATCTGTTTGATGCCCATTTCATTTTTAGTCCCACTAGAACTCTGAAGGGCAGAAGGAATTCTTCCTCCCGCACAAAAATATTGCTCCCTTTTCTGCAAATTTAAAGTAGAGATACAGAAGAAACAGCCGGCCAGAGCACTCAAAATGAAGACAAGTAGACCGACATTCAATGGGCAGAAAGACCATTTCTAGGAGCACATAACAAGTAACTAGTGATAGCATTTTGTGGAGTATTTTGGAAGGATCAAATATACCTGCCGAAACTGCTAAACTAAAAATTAAGCAACTGCAAATAGTGAATTAAAAAAAATAGCAGTGGGTACCATTATAAGAGGCTTATCTAATGTAGAATTGTGTAGAACAAACATACCTAAAACACATGAAACACAAAAAACACGTCAACAAATGTGGGTAATACAGAGAGAAATTAAAAATGGACCTAATGAAATACAAAAATTATTTTATTCTTACAGTTTCATAGATTCCTTGGAGGAAGAATAGAAATTTCTTTTATATACTATATTATTGCTTTGTATCATTTTGAATAAGTTAATTATATAGAAAATTAGATATAGTTATCAATTCCTGGAGATCAGACATTCTCAATTAGTCCTTAAGTCCATGTTCATTTATTTCTGAGATACTGTTAGAGTCAGGTATCTGTACTAGATGGATGGAGTATGCTTATTGGCATATACAGATTGCGGTACCAAAAGTGGGCAAAACTAGACGCAATCTCATATATAGGAAATTGCCCTGATGAGATTTACTTCTGACTGGAGATGTTCTATGTTGCATATACAAAATTTGTACTTGTTTTTGGAGTCACAATTAGAAGTCAGAAAGCTGGGGTGGGCAAAAATCTCAGGTTTGGTGATATTCCACAGGTTGTCGTTATTGCCTATGTCTTTCTTTTATAGGTAGGGTATAAGAGTAGTGAATCACAGTCAAGCTACAAAAATTGCTGGACTCAGAGAGACATGCAAAGTCAGAATATAGGAGAAAATGTTAAGGCTAGGTTCTAACATTGAAAAAGTGAACACTGAGACTGAATAGAATCTATACCTGGAGGTGTTAGATGGAAATCTGAAAGCCACAGAGTCAAGAAACAGGATAAATAGAGGGAAACTATGCAAAATTGGGGCAAAAACAAAGGACAGGTGTTCTTAAGCAAATGTCTCAAACCCTGCCTGGTAAATCTCAGTTTCTTACATGCTTGGCAAGTACGTGTTCAAGGGTGTTTTAAATTGCTCTAATAGATATCACCTAGAACTCATTAGGGTGGGTATTATTAAAAAAGAAAGAAAGAAAGAAAGAAAGAAAGAAAGAAAGAAAGAAAGAAAAGAAAGATACACAGAAAATAATAAATGTTGGCTAAAATATGGGGAAATTAGAACCTTTATGCATGGCTGATGGGAATGTGAAATGGTGTCATTGCTGTAAAAAATGGTCTGATGATTCCCCCCAAAAATTAAAAATAGAATTACCATAGAATCCAGCAATTCCACTTTCAGATATTATGCATCCAAAAGAAATGAAAAACAGGGATCAAAAAGATATTTGCACAGTCAGTCACAAAAGGACAAGTATTACATGAGTCCACTTATATGAGGTACCTTGAGCAGTCAAATTCAGAGAGACATAGAATAGAATGGTGGTTGCCAGGGACTGGGGGAAAGGAGAAATGGAAAGTTAATGTTTGATGGATACAGCTTCAGTTTGAGAAGAGGAAAAAGTTCTAGAGATGGATGGTGGTGATAGTTGTACAACAGTGTGAATATTCTTGATGCTATAGAATTCTACACTTAAAAACAGTAAATTTTATGTTATATATATTTTACTACAACATGAAAAAAGAAAACAAATAGCACCAACATTCAAAAAAACCCAAACAAACATTAGGTAGATCTAAGTTTATAGACATGAGGACTTATATAGTTTAATATTTTAAATTGTAATACAACATGCTGTGATCTTATTTATTGAAGAAAAGACCTCTGCCATATAATGTTTGTATGATAGATAAAAATGTCCATAATGATACTAATTAAAAATTAAATTTAAAAATCCTTGGCTATAAGTGCTAAAAGCCAGATAAAAAACAAAAAGGAAAGAGAAAAACAGAAAGAAATTATGTGAATAGAAGTTAGTATAGAAACATTAGTTGCAACATGGCAGCCTCTGACCTTCCCATGTGACTACATGGCCAACTGACTATGACTCTCTATCCTTTGACTCCTTTGCCTACCAGCACTGTTTATTAACTTTATACTCTGACCAAGACTTCCTTTGATATTTTGATTATAACCAGACTTTTCTCTGTAATTATGTAAATTAATGGGTGGAGGGGCCCCATGCAGTGAGATGTATTCCTTACTTCTGCTTCCTACTAAAGCTGGTTGGGAAGAGCCCAGGTTGCTTACAACTTGGTCTTTTCAGTGCCTTTGAGATCTGTTGACCTCTTTGTTCAGAAAGAGCTACTTTGTTTTGCTTTTAATAGGTCAATGTCTGTTATTGCCTGACCAATTAGATGTTCCTGGGAAAAATCTAAAGTATCTCTATTCTCCACACTCGCTTATTCTGGCAGTCTAATCCCTCCCACATGACCATCCAAGTCTTTTTCCCTTACAAAGGACTGCACTCTAAGTAGTTACAGTTCTGGAACCCCTTGGGGTGTGTGTGTGTGTGTGTGTGTGTGTGTGTGTGTGTGTGGTGAAGGGAAGGGAAGGAACTGTATAGTTACTGCTGGGGAATCTTGTCAGCCTTGCTCAAGAGACATGCTGACATGCTCCAGGTGGATGTGGTACTTCTACATCCTTCTGTAACTTCTATCTGGTCAATTCTCTCTACTATTTGATACATAAAAAGCAACTAAGTTATACCACTTAGAAAGAGGACATGGTAGGTACAGTGCATGAAGCCATATTGAAATTAATTTTATCAGTGTGAATTTAAAAACAGATTTTAGTGCTTTGTGAGTTATTTCCTGATTACCATTTCTCAAAAGAGCATTTAAATAGCATTTGAATTTGTGCATTAAGGAATTGTCCTATGCACAGCAGGGAACAAAGATTTAAGATTCTGACTACCTGAAGTGTAGAGTCTATTGGAAAACATGGTATTGAATAATAATTTACAGAAGTAATTTAATCTCATGAAAGATAAGGGATAGCATTTGAAAAGAGTATCTGATGGAGCCACCTAGCTAATACAGAGAGTGGGAAGTGAGTCTACATGAGGAAATTATATCTTCCACTCTCAGAAATGGAACAGTCTCAGGAGTTAGCCACGGACAGGGATTGTGGTTGGAGATGGGGAATGTTACAGACTAACAGACTGGCAAGAGAACATGTGAAGAGAACAGATTCACATGGATCTAATGTAACTAACAAAATTACCTGATGAGATAAAAAGTAATAATATTCTATAGAAATCTTCATAGAAATCTAAGTGCCAGCTATACCCATTTACTCCTTCTGATGAAAGTATCCTGAGGGGTTCTTCCTTCATGAGCTTGGTGTATTTTATGCCACTGTGGTGTGAGTGACTAGTACTGTGATCAGCGCTACCAGACACCCTAAGGGACAAGAGAGAGACCAGCCACCTAAATGATCTGGCATCCTTCCCAATAGAAAGATGACATTTTTAGAAGTTATCTGAAGGCACTATTTAAGATGGTTCTTGGCTGGAAGGCTCAGGAATGCCTAAAACTCTTTTCAAGCAATGGTGACACCCCCAAAAGACTTCCCAGAGAAATATAAGAAAACAAAGCATGCTTTCATTCAGATATGAAATATTTATTGAATTTTCACTATATACCAGGCACTATTCTAGATGCTGAGGATAAAGAGTTGAATGAATCAGCTAATCACAAACGTTAAGTAAAGTGTCTTGTTATTCTTGGGCACACAACACATAACCCAAAAAGTGGAGCTTTCTGATAGTCTGATGAAAAAACTTGATAATTAAGGTTATTTGGTTGCATGCAATAGATCATTATTCTGATTAACCTAAGGAGATGCTGAAGGGGAATCATTTGCATAGCTTTCAAAAGTGAAGAGAAAGATGAACCATCACACCTTGGGAAAATGACAGATTGGAGCAACTCCAGGGATCATAGTAGTAGAAGCTTCTGAATTACTTCTTTAAGAGGCTACTATCAAATAACTGAGTTTGAATTGTGTTATGCCTCTTTATACCTATATTCAAGATTAAATTTTCCAGGAAAAATAAGCCTAATTGGCTCAGATTGGGTGAACTCTGTATTCAGAAAGGCAAATCTCTAGGCTTAACAACTGCATTAGAATCACATGGAATTGCTACAGAGCTCTTATCTAAGAAAAGGGGGTATGCAGAAGTAAGGGGAGGAGGAAGGAAAGCTAAGCACACACAAACGATTGATGTTCACTGTAAAATAGCATAGTATAGAGGTCTACAGAGTGTTATTAGAGTGTGGTTTTCCTACTTCACCTCCTTTTGCTGCAAAGACACAAATACCTAGTGGAGTCCAGTACATACACGAAAAATTAAGAAGATTCAAAGCAGATACCTGGCTGAATGGACCTGTTCAAAGTACTCAGGCCTGGACTGCCTATCTAGTTACATGGAGAGAGGCATCAGAAGTCATTAGCATTAAGTCATTCATTCATTTACCCTTTCAATGAATTTATGGAGTGATTAGTCTTTGGCACTGGGGTTGTATCTGCCAACAGAATGAACAAGATGCTTAATGTCAGGGAGCTTCACAGGGAGTAGAGAAGGTTCTTGGCCCATCTCCAAAGCTTACCAAGCCCTGGGCTCTTATCCTTTTTTATAGTAAAAAAGTAGAGAAAGCAGAAGAGGATGGTTAAGAATGACATTTTCTAACCCTTTGTCTTGGCCATGGAGTGAAATGGAAGACACTAGGAAGGAAATAAAAAACACTGTTCAAATGTATGTTCCTTTAGCAGTTACTGTGCCTGGTAGTAAATATGACCAAACCAGCAGAGGGGGCAGAGTGGATATTGATAATGATGGATATTGATAGGCTTACCTAAACAGATCCCTTTTGGAAGGATGCGGATGTGGGGTTATGAGTATAAACTATACACAGAAGAGTGCGTCATTATCACACACAGGTTGTATCCTGAAAGTTAAATTCATTTTCTTTCTTCCAGAGTCTAATCTCTTGGAAAAACAGAATCCAGTGTCTATAAGGTTCTAGAACTATTTCTAAGGCTATTTCACTTCTTTACTCATCCTTATGTAACTCCAATTGTCGCCAGCTTCTCCAGTCTGACCCTGCCAAACATCCCCCAAGCAAATTTCTGAGTTTTTCAGATATTGCCTAAAGGCAATCCTAATCAAATACCAAAGCATCCACTGCTCAGAAACGCATCTTGCCCCTGCATGGTTATCTCTGGCATAACCATAACTGATTCCAGATACTAGTTTTCATTTGGACAGCACTGACTTCTGCTGGTCTCCTTGGATTGCACCCTACTATGCTCTGGGGAACAGTGGTGCCCGTGTTTTCCCATAGAACTAATGAGACCACATTTTACCTTGTGAAAAAACTTACTTATGGTTTAGAAATAATAGAAATACAGACAAAAGACTTATTTATAACACTACTCAAAGTCACTAGAGTTAGAGGCCATGAGCTCAAATGTAATCTCAGAGTCCTAAACCAGGCTGGCTGCTTTTCTAGCTCCTGGAATGTCTTCAAATAGCAGAAATCAAGTTACTACCATGAATGCTGTACCACCTCTACTCCTCAGACCCCAGGCCCAACTGGAACCAAAGAAAGAGGACATCTTTATACCCTTCAGTCTAAGGTCTAACACTTCGATGGACCAAGAATTTACTACTTTCTAGAATGATAATGGTTGAAGCCTTTAGAAGAAATCAGCATCCTCATAAATGTGTAATCAGGTTTTATAATCTGCAGAAACAATAGTCTGATCCCACTTTTCTCATCCTTGAACTTATTAATTGTCAATAACACCAAGTATAGTATAAATTACAGTATAAATTTCATAATGCTGAAGCCAGTTTTGAGGGGGAACATTGGATAAGGTTAAAGGACTATGAAGTCAGGTTGCTTAGGTTTGAACCCTATCTCTATGACTTTTTAGATGTGTGACCACACAGACCTCACCTCTCAGTTTTTTCATCATAAATTAGGGATGACAGTACCTACTTTATAGAGTTACTCTGGGAATTAAGAGGATTAATGTATGAACTTACTCAGATTGTACTTAGAACTGTGGTCCAGTATGTTCGACTATATAATAAGTACTATGGAGATGTTAGGAATTATTATCATTATTGTTATGAGTGTTTTCTTCTCTTGCATGAATTGATGAGGAGTTTAGGATTTACACATTTCCTTCTCCTGCTATAGTCTAGTTTGTTTTCTTTTTTAAGAGTTATTTATTTATCTGAGGGAGGAGGGGCAGAAGGAAGGAAAGAATCCTCAAGCAGATTCCTTGCTGAGCCCAGAGCCCGAGGTGGGGCTCAATCACAGGTCCCTGAGATCATGACCTTGAGCCAAAATTAGAATCAGCTGCTTAGCTGACTGAGCTACCCAGGCACCCCTGCTGTAGTCTAATTTTGGCTCTGACTACTCCTATGCAAAAGTTTGGACATAAATTCATACATATATCCGAGAAACAAATAATTTTCAGGTATAAAAAAACTTAAGCCCACATTCTGGAAAAGAGAAAAACAATTTTTTCCAATTATGCGGAAATATAGTTATCAAACTACATTTAAATCTGAGATGTATTAGTATTGGGTGGCTGCGCAACCCTAGATTTTTCTTGTAGAAGATTACGTAAGGAAGTATTTGTGTCACATCTTGATGAATAAAGGAACTCAGCAGTTCAATACTTTTAGAATCAAGGAATGCTCTGTCCCAAAATAAATTCCATCCTATGGAAACTGATTTGCAAACATCCACATCAATAGAATTATTCTCATCCAAAAGCCTTAGCAGTCTCCCCAGCTTTGAGATAACTTTAATGTGAGGTCTCCTCTGGGCACCCAATGCAAAGTACACAGTTTTCTTATCCCATCACCATCTGTGTATGTTTCTTCTTTGTAACAGAGAAGGCCCTCAAACTTTTAATACCTCTATTTACACATAAGGAAACTAAGACACAGAGTGGTTAAAATGAGTTGTTCAAGGTCTCACAACTACTAATGATGGCATCCTTATCTATGTCTTCTGATTCCAAATTCAGTGATCTTTATCCATGAGACTCCCCTTAGGAAGGCTTGGATTCTTATTTTAAATTGTAACCCAGTTATTTTTTTTTAATATTTATTTATTTATTTGAGTTGGGGAGGGATGGATGAAAAGGGAGGGCAAGAGAGAATCTCAAGCAGACTCCCTGCTGACGCTGGAGCCTGATGCAGGGCTCAAAGTATGGACTGATCCACAACACCAAGATCATGACCTGAGCCAAAAATCAAGAGTCAGTCACTTAACTGAGACATTCAGGCCCCCCATAACCAGGCTGTTTGTTTGTTTGTTTGTTTGTTTTTTAAGATTTTATTTATTTGACAGACAGAGATCACAAGTAGGCAGAGAGGTAGACAGAGGCCGGGGGAGAAGCAGGATCCCTGCTGAGCAGAGAGCCCAACATGGGGCTCAATCCCAGGACCTTGAGATCATGACCTAAGCCAAAGGCAGAGACTTAATCCACTGAGCCACCCAAGTGTCCCAACCTAGCTGTTTCTTATCTTAGTTCTACAGATGAGAAAAGTGAACCTGATGGAAGTAACTTGTCTAAAATTCACATGGTTGGTAAGCCTTCAAATGAAGTATGTGTATTCACTCATATATTCTCTTTTAGTGTCCCTAAATGTATGTGAAAGTTATCCTAGTTAGGAGAAAATTATTTGATCTTGGAATAGATTTACTCTTCCCCAATATATAGGTAAGACACATGATTTTGACTTCCTGAGTACAGCCCTCTGATTGAATGACATAATCAGGGAAATTCTTCATTGATCATTACTGGTGTGAAGCTGATATCATTTTATATCGAGCCCAAACCAGGCACAGAGACTGCTTATTAGTTGGGTGACCATATAACTTATCATCTAAATCAGGATGTTTTTGAGTGTAAAAGTGATGCCATTAAGATACTGGGATGGCAGAATTATCTGGACTGTCCCAAGCAAACAAGAATGCATGGCTGACTTTCAAGTAGCTTATGAACATGACCATTGGCTTGCAATGACTGCTTCCTGTAAGGAAAAGACATGGTCATTGCAGGACCAAAAAATGTAAAGAATCTTACATTATGGGGGCAGACACTCCCTGGCAAATTTCATCAAACAAGCTTTATTTGCAAAAAGAGCAGGCTTCATATTTTAATCATAAGTACTTCCATTCATCACTAATCCCCTGAAGAACAGAAAGCTCTTGAAACGTGTTTTAATAATAAATATTTTCATGTAGCTTCAATCTCCTCACTGCTCCATTTATCTGGTCAGTGGAATCATAATGCTTGCCTTGTTAGACTGAATAGTTTCTTCTAGCCTGTCTCTAGCTATGTACTTACTAATTTCTTCTTGCTAGATGGCCTGCAGAGCTGAGCCCTGATTTCAAACACTATCTCCAAACAGAATGGCAGTGGGGGGGGGGGGCAAAGGAATCTACCAAGGAAAGCATATCTGCAGGATGTTTAAAAAAATTGTAATGGTCTGTCTTGATTTTGATGCTAATCTCATGTTAAACCCTATAGTGTTTTTTGAAAATAATGGCATGGAAATGAATTAAAGGAATTTTACTCTCCCTAGGACCTTCTCTTCCTTGTTAATGTATTTATTAGTACTGCACACTTAGGATTTATTAAACTGTTTTAAAATATGAAGCTGAAAAGACTGGTCTGTCAATTAACTGAAAACTTGAACAGCAGGCAGCTTTTATTTCAATGTTTATATCATTATTTCTTCCACCCAAGTTTAGCTGGAGGCAAAATGGTGGATTCAACAAGACTTTTCTTTTATATCCACCTAACCTCTTTCTTTAATTTTTTTATGTTTTTATTTTTTATAAACATATAATGTATTTTTATCCCCACGGGTACAGGTTTGAGAATCGCCAGGTTTACACACTTCACAGCACTCACCATAGCACATACCCTCCCCAATGTCCATAACCCCACCCCCCTCTCCCAAACCCCCTCCCCCCAGCAACCCTCAGTATGTTTTGTGAGATTATGAGTCACTTATGGTTTGTCTCCCTCCCAATCCCATCTTGTTTCATTCATTCTTCTCCTACCCCCTTAACCCCCCATGTTGCATCTCCTCTCCCTCATATCAGGGAGATCATATA
>NW_019154121.1:10376024-10521008 GCF_002288905.1 Enhydra lutris kenyoni | reverse complement strand
TTCGTCTTATGGTGTCACTTATCTCTCGAATTCTCCCCTCGTGGTCCAGTAGCTGTTTGTCCCTCTTTTGCTCAGCTTCTTTATTCTCTGTCATTTGGTCTTCTATATCGCTAATTCTTTCTTCTGCCTCATTTATCCTAGCAGTGAGAGCCTCCATTTTTTATTGCACCTCACTAATAGCTTTTTTGATTTCAACTTGGTTAGATTTTAGTTCTTTTATTTCCCCAGAAAGGGCTTTTATATCTCCCGAGAGGGTTTCTCTAATATCTTACATGCCTTTTTTGAGCCCGATAGAACCTTGAGAATTGTCATTCGGAACTCTAGATTTGACATATTACCAATGTCTGTATTTGTTAGTTCCCTAGCCTTTGGTGCTGCCTCTTTTTTTTTTTTTTTTTTTTTGTGAATTTTTTCACCTTGTCATTTTGTCATTTGTCCCCCAAATCGTGGGGAGAGGGGGGAGAAAGGGGATAAAAATAGGTTCAGAAAAAAAAGAAACAATTAAAAAAAAAGAAAACGAATAAAGAAAAAATATAAAAAAGAAAAAAATATATATATTAGATAAACTAGTTTAAAAACGTTAAAAAAGAAAAGGGTAAAAGTTAAAAAAAATTTAGCAGAAGAAGAAAAAATATTGAAAAAAAATTGAAACAAACAAACAAACAAACAAAAAACCAAAGAAACAAATTAAATTAACTGCAAGACTAAAGAATCATGGGGAGAAAGCCATGTGTTCCGTGCTTTGCTTTCTCCTCCTCTGGAATTCTGCTGTTCTCCTTGGTATTGAACCTGCCCTCCTTGGATTTCTTATTGATCTTCTGGTCCTGGCTGGATTTCTTATTGATCTTCTAGGGGAGGGGCCTGTTGTAGTGATTCTCAAGTGTCTTTGCCCCAGGCGGAATTGCACCGCCCTTACCAGGGGCCGGGCTGAGTAATCCGCTCGGGTTCACTTTCCAGAGCTTTTGTTCCCTGAATGCTTTCCGTAGAGTTCTGGAGGACGGGAATGAACATGACGGCCTCCCAGTCTCTGGCCCAGAGGAGCCGAGAGCTCTGGGCCCCACTCCTCAGTGCGCCTTCAGAGAATATTGCCCAATAACACCTGTCTCCGTGGCCTCTGGCCGAGCTCCGAGCTCTCCCAGGCTGTGAGCAGTTCAAGGTAACCCCAAACTGAGAGCTCACTCCTCAGCTCTGTCTCTGTAGCCAGCTTCCCGTTCTAATACCTGACAACTCTGTGACAATCAGAGACCCCCGATCCTTCCGTGACCCTGTGGGACCTGGGGCCACGCTGATCCCACATAGGTTTCACCCCAGTTTAGTCTCCGGAGTGGTGCCCCTCAGTGGAACAGACTTTTAAAAGTCCCGATTCTGTGCTCCATTTCTCCACCGCTCACCGGGAGCCGGCCCCTCCTCCTGCAGTCTGTCTTCCCGTTGCTTTGGATTCACTTCTCCACCAGTCCTACCTTTCAGAAACTGGCTGATTTTCTGTTTCTAGAATTGCTGTTCTTCCTCTTTTCGATCTCCTGTTGAATTTGTAGGTGTTTGCAATGTTTAGATAAGCTATCTAGCTGATCTCCTGCTACCTGATGTAGCCTCAGCCTGCTACTTCTCCGCCATCTTGACTCCTCCTCCACCTAACCTCTTTCAATGCCTCTTTCTTCCATTTTATGTCTTCTGGGGCTCTTACTATTACCTATTTTTGCAAGGTCTTGGTCTCTTTACATTATCATGTGATAATTTCATTAATTCTAACTAATATCAGTTGAAGGTACTTCTCTTTCTTCATGTTTTTACTGTAGGCTCTTCAAGTTTCCCTCCCCTACCAGTGAAATCTGTGAGAGCAACATTTCAGACACTGTAATAAGCAATGCCAGTAACCTCTGGAAAGCTCTGTTACAAACTATCATATTTCTACCACGGAAGTGATACTTGCTCATTAAACAGATTTGTGTAATTTGTGAGCACTGATGATTTGCAGATCAGAGGAAGAACCATAAGGTGACAGAAATGGCTTTCTACCAAGGGACAAATTGCCACCTCCCTTCCCCAAAATATTAATCCAAATCAGATATGAGAGACATAAACCAGAGATAAGCCAGTTTATGAAGGGTAGAGGCTATGTGTTACATTGTCTTTCTATCTGTCTTTGCAAGATAGATGTGGCTCAATGGAAAGCACACCTAATTCACTCAGGGTTTTTTGTTTGTTTTGTGGAAAGACAGAAAAAAGGAAAAATAAATGGCAGAGCTGAGATTTGAACCAGAGCTGTGATTTTTGTCATGAAATCTCCATAAAAAGTCTATTGTGGATTGATTGCTTTTGTTGTCTCCCTCCTTCTTGTTATCTCATTATATACTTGTGAAAGAAACCAAGATCAAACCTCATCACTGAAACAAGGTGATCTATAAAAACTATGTGTTCTTTTATAAAGAACTTTCAAGTAGATGGTCTAAGGAGTTTCTATATTGAGTATCAACTTGAATCTTGAGATCTTGAGCATCACTTGTCTTGTAAGAGAGGTCTGAAATGGATAAAGAAGTGGGGGATGAGTTTCTGTAATACACAAACTGTCCAATTTCATCAAGAATAACTGTAGTTTGTTCTTCACTATTGGCAGATTGTTGAATGAATAAATACATGACAGAGGTTGTTATAAAAAATGTGATATTCATTCTGCTCACTGGAATTTGCACTTTTACTATTTGGAGGTAAATTTCAGGATTGTCCTTCTCAACTTCTTAAAAGATGTGGCACTTTGGCCACTGAAATGTGACCTAAAATGATATGTTCCATGGTGACACAGGCACCTTTAAGAT
Source organism: Enhydra lutris kenyoni (assembly GCF_002288905.1). NCBI lineage: Eukaryota > Metazoa > Chordata > Mammalia > Carnivora > Mustelidae > Enhydra > Enhydra lutris. The sequence goes on along the minus strand of NW_019154121.1, from coordinate 10,518,195 downwards.
TCACTGTTTCTGGAAGGCCTGGGTGGCTCAGTCTTTTAAGCATCTGCTTCTTGATTTTGGCTCAGGTCATGATCTCAGGGTCATGAGACTGAGTCCTGTGTTGGCCCTGTTCTCAGTGTGGAACCTGCTTAAGATTCTCCCTCTCCTTCTGCCACCTCCCTCCCCACCTGCCTCACATACTATCTCTCTGAAAGAAAGAAAGAAAAAAAAAAAAAAGATTCAATGTTTCTTCCCGTTATCACAATGTTAGAGAAAGGGAAAGATGCCAGTAGGTGGGGAATCTATCATCTCATATTCCTGAATGAGGATGATGTGAAACATTCAAACTGTAATGAAAATGTAAATCTGAAGGAAACTTTTGCCAATTCAAGCCACTACAATTTGGAGGGGCTTGTTATTGTAGCATAAAGTATTCCAAAATTCAGTATAGACTGAACAGAAACCATTGACACTGCCTTTAATTTAACTACCGTCTTTTCTAGCTAAACCCAAGAGGAAGAGAAATTCTTGCTATGATGAGATGACCTAGCAGTTTAATTCCAATGTTCTTCCAAGTGTTACCTACACTATTTACTTGTATGGCAATTACAAAAAAAAAGAATGCAAAGTTGCATTTCATTATATATATTCCATATTCATCTTATTTGAATCTTATAGCAACTTTAGAGATTATACCTGATAGGTATTTTTTAAATGAACATCTTATTCTAGAAGAATTTTAGATTTACAGAAAGCATATAGAACATACAATTTATAGAAACTCCTTACATAGTATGGTACAGTTTTTTTTAACAATTAATGAAGCAGCTATACTACATTATTATATTTTATTCAGATTACCTTAGTTATTACCTAATGCTATTTTTATTTTCTAGGATCCCATCCAGGATATTCCATTTCAGTTAGTTGTGATGTCTCCTTACATGGCCTCTCAAATCTCAGAATATCCTTGTTTTTGATCATCTTGACAGTTAAGAGGAGTTAGGTATTTTGTAGAATGTTCCCCAGTAGAAATGCCCCTGATGACCTAAAGTTTTTCTTATGACTAGACTAGAATTGTATGTTTTACAGAGGAAGGTTACAGAAGTAAAGTGACATTATCATCACATTAAAACAACGGCACATTCGACAACATGACTTATCACTGTTGATGTTGATCATCTAGCTAAGGTGATGTTTGTAGGTCATATATAACTCATCTCCTTAAGGGGTGAATTTCTACATAAATTTGGAAATATTTTGCATGGGAAATCTGTCTATTCTCTCTCAGTTATTTATTTGTTAAATGCTTTAGTTCTGCCAGTATAATACACTAGTGTAATAGCAGAGTAATAATCCAATATTACTTTGTTCTGGGGTGAAATCATTCCCACTTTGGCCATTACTAGCTCTTTCAATTGGCTCTTGTGTCATTTTACTTATATAAAACACTGTGGATTGTAGGTTCTATTTTATTTATTTTTTGAGCACTTCATGGCATCTGCAGAATACTCTAAAATCATCATGTACATTTCCTCCTCTAGTCCTATAATCAGTTATTTCTCCAAGAAGTGCAGATTCCTTATATCAGAGAATGGCATCAGACATTAGGAACTAAGTCCTAGATGTACTTACTGCTACTAGGTGTCATTGATTTTAAGTCATCTCAAAGGAAAGAATAAGGAAATATATATTTGTACACAAGCTCATGCATTCACACATATTGAAAATATTTCCATTATCATTTGTATTTGATATTAAGCTAAAATGAGTTCACACTAGTGTCTCCAACTTTCATTCATTGCCAAATGGTTAATTCTAGTCCTTTTTACTTATCTGTAATATCTCACTCCAAGAGTGAGAAACCCAATTCCCAACCTAAGGTGTATTTTTAGTCTCATATTTTAGTCTCATATTATAGATTTGGACACTGAAGTCTAGAGAAACATTATGACTCACCTAAGAGCTATAATGAGTTGGCTCTAGCACTCAAAATCAAACACAATCAAACTTTTTATGCCAAATCCAGTGCCCTGAGTCTCTTCATCCTATATCATACTTTATAGGATTTGTGGATATTATGTGTGAATTGGGAGGTATCTTTGATATCACCTCTAAATATTTAAAATGAAAACATTTTAAATCTTTTAAGAAATAAATACATCACATAAATGTATATCATGAAGGTATTCAATCATACACAAAGTATCTATTATGGGATACAACATTTCAGGTACTCTTTGAGACACTTTGGATGCATTTGACATCATATAAAAAACCCATGCCCTCATGGTCAGTTATATATATTCTAAGTTGATATGTGAAAATGAACAAACACATCAGGATGGATTAGTATGCATTGATTAGGCTGCTTTCTCCTTTTGAGCTAACTAAAATAGAGTGCTACCTGATTAGCTTTAATTTTTCTCTTTTAGTTGCCAGTTACTAATAATTATTCATGAGATTAGACCCTAGCTTAATTTTTTATGCATTGGCAATTTTTTGATACCACATGTTTTCAAAGTCTGACATATGCTATTTACACCTTTCTCTCTGTATGACAAATAGATATTATAGTTTTATTTTCCCTAGAAGATTGTTTAAGCTCTTTATTTCAGTCTATCTGAATTAAGAATTCCTGTGATTATAATCTCCTTCTTATTCTAGTGGCATCTTTGCATAAATTTCAGGCCTCTTTGGATTGTTATATACACAGTCATCTGTCTGGCATGACTTGAAAGCAATTCTGGCAAGAGGCAGGGAGACTAACCTTTGGAATTCCCTTCAAACTCTGGGTTAATACACTGAAAAAAATGTTCTGGTAGATTATTTTTAAAGGGTAGTAAATTCCTTTCGTAAAGTTTATCAAGAACAGTCTATGGATTTAAGCATCAGCTCTGCCTGAATGATACCTGAAGATGAACGAATGTTCCATTAATCTCTAACTGCTCTTTTTTTCAGTTAGTCTGTAAGTGTGCTCAAGTGCCAACATCCTCTCAGTCTTGACTTGTTCTCACACTGCCACTGCCATTATTCCTGTTGTCACCTTGCCTGTTTCTTAATTTCTCATTTCATGACATCTCTGCACCAGATTAATCTTTTATTCTTTTTAAGATTTTATTTATTTATTTGACAAACACAGATCTTAAGTAGATACACAGACACAGATCTTAAGTAGGCAGAGAGGCAGGCAGAGAGAGAGGAGGAAGCAGGCTCCCTGCCGAGCAGAGAGCCCGATGCGGGCCCCAATTCCAGGACTCTGGGATCATGACCTGAGCTGAAGGCAGAGGCTTTAACCCACTGAGCCACCCAGGCGCCCCCAGATTAATCTTTTTAAAAAATGTCTTTCATGGGGCACCTGGGTGGTTCAGTTGGTTAAACGTCTGCCTTTGGCTCAGGTCATGATCTCAGGGTCCTGGATTGAACCCCAAATTGGGCTCAGCAGGGAGTCTGTTTCTCTCTCTGCCTGCTGCGCCTTCTGCTTGTGCTCGGTCTCTCTCTTTCTCTTTCTCAAATAAATAAATACAAAAATCTTTAATTAAAAATTAAAAAGTGACTTTCATCAAATTGGATTCCCATGCTAAAACACCTATGATTCTTCATTTCCAGAATCTTGATCTCACTTCAGTTCAAAGTAAGATTTCTGTTTTCCGCCCATAACTTTCCATCTGATTCACTGAAGTCATTGAAATGGTCTCTTGACTGTCCCCAAACTTCCCGTCTTCTTATATTCAAGTCTTCCTATGCTCTTCCCAACCATATTGTAAATTTGCTATAAGCCATATGATTTCTGATTCTTGATCTTTACACACTGCCTTGTGAAAAGCTGAGGACATGACAAGTACTCAACCTAGACAATCCCCAATTTAAAAGCCCTTGACATTTGTCTTCACTTCTAATAGCCTATTCATTTGCTTCTGTGCCTGAGAAAGCTACTGTGGAAAAATTAATTGAGAGTTTTAGGGAATATCTGGCTCACAAATTTAGGAAAAAAAGAAATGTTTCCAAGTTATGACATCATTTACAAAGGCTTCTTCTGGACTGGACTAATTATGCAGTATGTCACATTTCCTCTTTTTTCATTGTACTTAGTGAAAAGTATATGAGTTTCAGAATCTAAAAGACTTGGGGAATAAATCATAGGACCTCTTTTACAGTTGTATGGTTTTGGTTAACTTGCACTATACAAGGGGAAGTATTGTGAGTACCCTAACACAGGCTATTAATGTGTAAACACTGTTTCTACTTATCATATCTAATATCTATCCTTCTTACTTTTAGTCTTTATGTTAATATGGATACTAAAACATTCTGAAAAATATTGAAAAAATTATTAAAGACTATTTAATCTATCCTCTATATTTTACAAATGAGAGTCTGAAACAAGAGAGGTCAAATGACCTGTTCACATTCATAAAATTAATTAGCCATTCAGTACGCAAGCCAGATCTCTGGAGCCCTGGATCACTCTTTTCCTGCTGCTGTTTCCTTCCCACCATACTGCTCATTACTCCTCTTCCAATTCCTGTCCATGACGCTTCCTCTACTCTACCCTCACATAGTGTTGCTGATCAAACTTTTCCCTTGCTTTGGTAGTGTTTAGGGAAAGGATACTCCTCACTCTTACTTTTTGTGCTATACATTGGCTTTTTTTTTTTTTTTTAAGACTATTTATTTGACACAGAGAGAAAGCACAAGCAGGGAGAGTGGGAGCGGGAGAAGCAGGCTCCCTGCTGAGCAAGGAGCCCCATGAGGGACTCGATCTCAGGACCCTGGGATCATAACCTAAGCTGAAGGAAAACACTTCACCGACTAAGCCACCTAGGCATCCCTATACGCTGGCTCTGATGGGGTTTTATAGAGCAGTTTCTAATACTAAAACCAGGAATTTCATTTATATAAGAGAATTAATAATGGACTGCACTGTGAATGAGATAAAAGCATGAGCAATAAAAGGGCCATTGATACAATTATACCCCAGAACCCCATCTCACAGATAACGTTTAAAACAGAACACAGAGTTACAAAAGATCCTTCCATGATTTTGTTTTCTGTAGTTGATAATATCAAGGTTTAAATTGTGTTTGGCACAAACCTAAGGCAGGAGAACTTTTTTTTTTTTTAATTTAAAGATTTTATTTATTTACTTGACAGACAGAGACCACAAGTAGTCAGAGAGGCAGGCAGAGAGAGAGGAGGAAGTAGGCTCCCCGCGGAGTAGAGAGCCCAATGCAGGACTGGGTCCCAGGACCTCGGGATCACAACCTGAGCCGAAGGCAGAGGCTTTAACCTACTGAGCCACCCAGGCGTCCCAGGCAGGAGAACTTTAATCAGGTCTTTCTGCAAAGGTATTTAGAGAAAATTTTGCAGTTTCTTGATAGAAAAGGAAATCATTTTGCAAGAGTATTAGAATTATAAACTAAATCATAGAAAAGAAACTGGAGGGAAAAAAAAAGTGCATTTAAGATTAGTATAATAGAAGCCATGAGCCACCAGCACTGAGATGACTGTGACCACTTTTCTTTAGATTTTACTTAGATCTCTTGGCTTTGGAGGTCTTTTCTGTATGATGTTATGGGTAGAGCCCATGCTTTCCTGGGCATTGTTATTCTAATTGTTCTCATTAGTGTCTCCTCCCTCTTCATCTCCCACAGCACCTTTCTGGGTGAATTTCTTGCTCTTTGTAGCCGTCCCTTTACTTGCTGCATACTTCCAAAAGGTTTCTCTCCTTCTGCTCTGATATTTGATATTTCTCATATTTCTAGTGCATTCATGAGTGAGACTAAGGAAATAGAAATGCAACATAGATTTAGAGCTTATCTTTGCTTATCTTTGCTTTTACAGTGATCATTTTAATGCTAAAGAATAGGCCATTCACAGGTCACTGGCAAACTAACGTACAAAGCCTTTTTTCTCTCCTTAGATGTGAAGGAAGTTTGTGTACATGTATTAGTGTAATCCTCAGTATCCTATCCGTCTCATAGGAAGCATATGGCATCTAAGCACTTTAGAGAGGCAAAGGCCAAATAAAATGACTACTCATTACCAAACTGTAATTTAAGACTCCTTACTATGTTGCTACTATTAGCACTTTTCTTACACCATAATGTTCTCAAAAATGTTCAAGCAATAAATAAAAACCTTTAAGGGGAGAAATGCAATGGCAAGGGAGGTAAGAAACCAACGACACTCATGAGGGATAGAGGAAAACATGTTAGATAGAGGTTACACCATCTGAATGAGAATCCCAGTTCATCATTGACTACCTGTGGGAATTTGTACAAATCACTTCACTTTTCTGAACTCCATTTTTCTGCCCACTGGTAAAATGGAAATGCTAATGATGACTGAATGAGGTCAAGCACTGGACTCACTAGAGCAGGCGTGTAATTTATAATAGTTCACTGCCTTTACACCCCAATGATTAAGCCACTGATAAAATAAATACAAAGTCATAGTGTTCATGTAACCCTCAGGTTCCCTTTCACCAAATGTCTAGGCCTATTCTACTTAATGCCTATTTTCCAAAATACCATGTTTTTAACTCCTAAGTATTATGAATTAAAACACATATATGAAAATGTGACAAAAACAAGTAGGTACAATTTAACGAGTTGTCAAGTGAACAGCGAAATGACCTAACTCCGTTCAAAAGACAGAACAGAACTAGAACTTCAAATGATCTTGCATATCTCTTCCAAATCATAGCTCCTCCTTCCCTAGCAGTAACCACTGTCTTTTTTTTTTTTTTTTAAAGATTTTATTTATTTATTTGACAGAGAGAGAGATCACAAGTAGGCAGAGAGGCAGGCAGAGGGGGAGGGGGAAGAAGGCTCCCTGCTGAGCAGAGAGCCTGATGTAGGGCTCGATCCCCGGACCCTGAGATCATGACCTGAGCCGAAGGCAGAGGCTTCGCCTACTGAGCCACCCAGGCACCCCAGTAACCACTGTCTTGACTCAATGAAACTCGATTTCTTACCTTCCTTTATAGTTCCAATTATGCATACATACGTGTGTATGTGTGTATGTGCACACATAATATATATTATTTTGGAATGATACAGACTGTATTCTATTGATTGTATTGAGCTTGGCTTTTCCTCCTTGAGTCTTCTTAAGATTCAATTATATTATTAGTGTAGCTTGTTTCCATTACTACACACAATATTTCCTTAATGTATAACACATACATTTTATGTCTTTATACAGTTGCATTTGGGTTGCTTCAGTTTGGGATTATTATAAACAATGCCTCTATGAACATTCATATATACATGTATATATTTATATCATATATTCCTGAGTAAAGTCATATTTTTCCATTGGTTATAACCTAAGAGTGGATGTGTATGCGTAGTATATGCAAATATTTGTGTTTATTTAATACTGCCAAGTGTTACTCCTAAAGTATTTGTACCAATCTATACTCTTACCAGCAGTAGATATATATTCCCACTGTTCAAAATCCTCCCCAACATTTAGAATTACCATGTTTCTCAGTTATATCATGATTATATAGTTTTTTTTTTTTTGCTATTTTAGTATTTTTAAAAATCTTTTATTTCTTTATGGTTTTATTTATATTTCTGTGATTATAATTGTGCTCAAACATTTTTGTACATGTTTTGTGACTACTTGGATTTTCTCTTCTGTGGAGTACTGATTGTCTTCTTATTGATCTGTAGGGGATATTTATATATTCTGGAGATGAGTCTTCCATATATTATTTATACTGCAAATAACTATCCTATTTTGGGGCTTCCATTTTTTACTAAGTGATTTATTTTGATGGAAAAATGTCTTAATTATAATGTAATCCATTTTCAAAATTTATTTCCTTTAGAGTTACTGTTTTTTAGGTCTTGTTTAATGACTCATGTTCTACTCCAAAGTTATAGAGCTTTTCTTTTCTGCTATTTTCTAAAATATTTATTATTTTCCTTTCATATTTAAGGCTACTATCAATCTGGTTTTTATTTTTACATGAAGAAGAATCCAAAAGTATTTTACCATTTGGCTTCCAATTGTCTCAGGTTCTTCATTAAAAATACCACTACTTTCTTGCCTTCTGTAGTGCCAACTTTAAATGTCCATACATGTGTGTTACATTTCTGGGGTTGCTATTCAGTTCCTTTGGTATATTCATCTATCTCTTCTTTAGTACTATTGTGTTTATTATAACTTTCATTTTTAAAAAATTTTTATTTTATCTCTTCAGTGTGCCAAGAATCTTTGTTTATGCACCACACCTATTGCTCCACATAACACGTGCCCTCCTTAATACCCACCACCAGGCTCACCTAACCCCTCCAAAACCCTCAGTTTGTTTCTCAGAGTCCACAGTCTCTCATGGTTCATCTTCCCCTCCCATTTCCTCCAACTCCCTTTTCCTCACCATCTCTCAATGTCCTCTGTGTTATTCCTTATGCTCCACAAGTAAGTGAAACCAAATGATAATTGACTCTCTCTGCTTGACTTATTTCACTCAGCATAATCTCCTCCAGTCCTGTCCATATTGATACAAAAGTTGGTTATCCAACCTTTCTGATGGAGGCATAATACTCCAGTGTATATATGGACCATATCTTCATTATCCATTCATCTGTTGAAGGACATCTTGGCTCTTTCCACAGTTTGGAGACTGTGGCCATTGCTGCTACGAACATTGGGGTACAGATGGCCCTTCTTTTCACTACATCTGTATCTTTGACCCTGCAATTGCACTACTGGGTATTTACCCCAAAGATACAGATGTTACTATAACTTTCTAATAAATTGTTATGTTTAAGAAAGCAAGTCCTCCCTTTTCGTTTTTCTTTGAGTCTTTATTCTTTTGGGACCTTTTAGCACTATATACACATTTAAGAGTGATTGTTCATTTCCACTGTAAAATCTCTGCTGGGCTCTGCTTTGAGTTCATACTGAATATCTAGATCAATTTAGAGATAATTGCTATTTTATAATATTGAGTCCTCTACTTTTCATAAGTACATCATTTAATTTTCCTTACTTCATTTTTATAGATTAGTCCAAAGAAGACTTTACATATCTTTTGTTAGATTTAGTTCTCAGAATGTGATATCATTGATGGTATTATAAATAATATCTATTTAAAATTGCATTTTTAAACTTTTTTTATTTATAAAATAAAATGGGTTAATGTATTTAATCTAGGAAAATTAATAAATCTAATTTAGTTAATGTTTGGACTTCAAAATGTATCATCACATTATATGAATATTGGCTTTTTATTTATTTCCAATTATGACTTAAATTTTACTTACTGTGCTAGTTAGGATTGTGACAATGTTGAAGAGCTATGGTGATAGCTAGTCTTATTCCTCATCTCAGAGAGAAAGTTTTCATTATTTCAACATTGTATGATATTTCTACATATGTGTGTTTACATATATAGCTGTTCCTCATTATTTGCAGGTTCTGTATCTGCGAATTTGCTTAAGCACTAAAATTTATTTGTAATCCCTAAATCAATATTCTCTGCACTTTGACAGTTATTCCCAGAAATGTGCAGAGTGGTGAAAAACTTGTCACCCAGCATGCAGGTTCCCAGCAGAGGCCGAATGAGGTGATTTCTACCTACATTTTGCTCTCCTATTGTAAACAGTGCCCTTTTCACAGTCAATTTGGTATCACGTTTCTAGCATTTTTGTGAATTTTGTTGGTAATTTTACTATTTAATATAGCTCCCAAATATAGTGCTGATGTGCTATTTAATGTTCTTTAACACATTTATTACTTTGCAGAGTACATCTGTATATTACATGTACAGAGAAAATACATGTAATTTGGTAAACGTCTTTCAGGCATGAGTTATAGTGCTGTTATCTGTAACTTCAATGTTAATGATTCAACCATATATATTTATAAGGTTGTTCTTAAACTGAAACACACAATGCTTTGATGAAAATGTTATGAAGTGAGGCTGCAGAAACAAACCTTGCATTTCCCCTAGGAGCAATAATTCAGTGTTCACTAGCTCAGCATTTGCAGTGACTTTATAGCACATAACTACTACAGATATTGAAAACTAACTGCATATATGTGTGTGTGTATACTTGTCCATGTGTGTTTGTGTAGGCTTAGTAAATGACATTAAACAGAATAAAAAGGTCTCTTCCTATTCCTAGTTGGTTAAATTTTTTTCACCCTGCTTGTCTTTTGCGTTAATAATGAGTGACTGTCAATTTTGTCAAAACTTCTGCCTATATTGAAATAATCATTTAATTACACCCTTTGATATTAATGTGTCAAATTACACTGGCTAGCTTTTTAATGTTAAACCGACTTTGTATTCCTGATATGGGCTTACTGTGGCTTTATAATATACCCTATTTAAACTGTGCTAATGCTGAGCACAGTTTATACATATACATAGTTGGGGGCTGGTTCATTATGTGTTTTTTAAAATTTTATTAATTCCTGCTTTTATCTTTAATACTTACGTCCTTTTACTCTGAGATTATTGTGTTTATTTTTCTAATATCTTACACTGGATGCTTGGTTTATTCATTTTTAACCTATCTTCTTTCCTACTACATGCCTTTACATTATTAAGTTTCCCTTTAAAAACTGGTTTAGTTGCTTTTCATATTACTTGATAATGCAGTATTTAAGTATTTACTCAAATGATTTCTAAATTTCATTATGCTTTCTTTTTCACCTGTTTACTGCTAAGAAATGGGCCTACTAATTTCTGAGTATATGTGGATCTCCTGTTTGTATTTTTGTTATTTACAGTATAAATAGACTATTATCAGAGACTATTTTCTTACGAATTCCATCTAAGAAATTTTCCAGAGGGTTTAACTTCTTCTTAACCAATGCATTATCTTTAATCTTAAGAGCTGGGAGAAGCTGTGAATGTAAACTAGTAATCCAGGAACACTTGCAGAATCAAACTCTGAATCTGATTCTTAGTTCTATCAGACTTTAGCTACCAGGGATGCAAGATTTACTTTGTCAGTCATAAAGAAGTTGGCCATTCCCTAGTGTAAACCCTGAGGTCTCCTGGCATTTGGAGCTGGTTTGCCCACACTGCAGAATTTAAGGATGACTTCAAGGGGCTATCAGTTACCCACAGCCTCACTCTAAACAGCCCTCCTTGCCTCCAGATCCATAAAGGGAGTTAGATTCCTTCAGGATCAAGGGAAGGCAGATTAAAAGTCAGAATAGGGTGAGTGTACTTTTTATTTGTCTGAAGATGCTATATGAATTATATATTCATTCATTCATTATATTATATTCATATACATTAATTAATATGTATTCATTATATGAAGAGGAAGCATGCCAGTATGCCAGTATGATTATTCTCCCGCACGTTTTATCCCAATAAACATACAGGAATGCAATTATTTCTCTCATCCGTATATTCTGATCCTCCCCCAGTTCACTTTCTGTCTACTGTTCATTACAAAACCCTCGGAAGAGTCATATATACTCAGAGTTTCTAATTCTTTTCCTCTCTATTCTCTTTAGAGTGCACCTAGTCGGGTGTATGTCCCAGCTCCTGCCCACCATATGAAATCACTCTGTTGGGAGTCCAATGACCCCTATGTGGCTATTTTTAGTGACCAAACCTAATCTCGGTCCTCCTCAATTTTGAACTATCAGCATCATTTGGCAAAGTCTATCACTCCCACCTCCTTAAATACTTTTTCACTTGGTGTGGGGGTTGAATACTGTCCTCCAAAAGTTTATGTTCACTTGGAACCTCAGAATGTGAACTTGTTTGGAAATAAGGTATTTGCATGTGTAATTAGTTTAAATGAGGCCATACTAGATTAGGGTGGGCCTTAATAGAATACCTGGTGTCCTTCTAGGAAGAGGAAAAACAGACACAGAGACCCACCCAGAGGTAAGATGGCCATAAGAATACCGGAGCAACTGGAGAAATTGGGACGGAATGCAAGCTAAAGAAGTCAAGCATTGTTGGCAACCCCCAGAAACTGGAAAAAACAGGCTAGGATCCTCCCCCAGGGACTCTAAGGCAAACGTAGACCCGTCAACACCAGCTTCATTTCAGACTTACAACCGCCAAAACTGTGAGAGAATAAATTTCTGTTGGTTGAAGCTAACCAGTTTGTGAGACTTTGTTAGGTGAGTCTAAGACTCTCATCCATTTGGGCCTCTAGGACCTCATGCACCAGTGGGTGTGTTGGCATCCCGCTGGCTTTTTCCTCATCTCCTTGGCTGGTCCTTCCTCTTAGCCCTGATCTCTGACAATGCTGTGCTCCAGCCGTGCTCCATGAGCTCTGCTGGTATCTGTCTACACTCACTTCCGTAGTGATTTCACCAGTCCCGTGACTATGTGTGCTCACCAAAAACTCCCGAAGGTGCATTTCCAGTGTGGGCCACTCTCTCCTCAAGCCTGCCTGTTTGACACCTCCACTTGTATTCCCAGATAATGGAGTATATTCCACTAATTTAAGGAGGTATATATTTAATATGGATACTCCACACTGCTCCTCTCATCCCATTTGCTTCAGGTCTAAATCAGAGTCCTCTATAAGTACATCTGGTAAAATTTAAATTTATTGAATTATTTGTGCATTAATCCATCTAGTATATATCTATTGTACGCCAATTTTGTGTTAGGTGTTTTTGTGTTTAGCAACTTCTGGGCTTTATTCTCTGGCATTTCCATTTATTGATCCTATGGATTTCCTTATACCTTCCTATCAAATGATTATTATTTTACTTAAATTAGCTAACTCCTTGAACATTTGGAAATGAGAATCCAGGAGCAACATTTCTTGAAAGATATCCAAATCTTACAGATTTCCTGCCAATGAACTTTCAGCAGCAATAAATGGGATAAAAGTTAGTTATATCCATATATACAGAAAACACGATTTTTCTAAAACTGCTACAAACAGGAATGATTTTGTTGATTTTTCTTTCTCAGTTTCCATAAACCACCACTAAGAATATAAAATAATTCTCTTTAGGTAAGAATGGGCAATGATTTAAGTCCTGGGACATTAAATATTAATAGTTCACAAATTTATTCTACTTCTGAGCAAGCATCTTTATTGATCATAAGCATTACAATAAGAGTTAGGATATAAAAATGCATGTAGTCAGAGAAATGGTGTGCTTAGGGACACTTAAATTATTGTAGACCTTTTCAGCACTCCTATGGCTTTGTATTAAATGGAAATGCAGTGATAAAATATTGTGATGAAAAGTTTAACCCAGCAGTGCTATAGAAGTGTACAATAAATGAAGAAGTAAACAAAATTGGCTGCAAAATCTTTTAAGAATAAAAGTGCAGATTAGAAACAACTATTTAACTAGAGAACCCTTATTTTTAAAAGAACATAGCATGCTGAAAGAGGGCAATCTAACTATTATTTCTGCAGACTAGAAGGCTATACTGAATTTTTGTTCTCATCCATATTCCGAGGGCATATATTCTTTGTATTTTTTTGAACCCTACAAGCACTGCTGCCTTCTTGGTTAGCATGCGGACGTAGGCCTAGTTTTGTGCTAAGATCAAATAATCTTGGTATTTGCAGAACAGAAATTAGAAATTATTTTTTATGATTTGCATAAGACTAAATAACCTAATTTTACAGACCTATCATAATCAGTTTTAATCTTTCTCTCTGCTGGGAAGGGAGTTGGCAATGTGTTTATTGTTCTGCTATACTGTCAACAACCTAATGTAACTTAAAGAGAAACTTCAGTAATTAATGTTTGTATGCACATATAGATTGATTATTGAATGGACTCTACAGAGAAGGACAAAACCAGGAAACAAATTAATTCTTTTTGTGTTCCATTCTGTGTGTCTTTCAGCTGTATGGACGGTATCTACATCAGTTGTTATACAATATACTCCAGCTTAAAGATTTTTTATTTATTCATTTGGGAGAGAGAGGAGAGAGAGCACAAACAGGATCGGGAGTGGGAGGACAGAGAGGGGGCTCAGGGATGGAGGGGCAGAGCACGAGGGATAAGCAGACTTCCCACTGGGGAGGGAGGCTGACCCAGAGCTGTTTCCCAGGACTCCGAGATCACGACCTGAGCCAATGACAGATGCTTAACCGACTGAGCCATCCAGGTGCCTCCAGTATACTCGAGTTTAAACCAAAATTTTAAACTTAAGTTTCTCCTTCTCTCTAAATAACTCCTGGTCTGAAGTTTAGAGGGAAAAAGAGTCAATTGACTTGTTCTTTTATTATCCATGTTCTACTTCCTCTTAGATCTTCCCCTTTGATCTCAAGTGGAATATAGAGTTGTGACAGAAAGATGAGAGAAAAACAAGAAAATGAGCCTGCTTCCTCAGCTGTTGCTGACTTTTGCAACTGAAGGACTCTGTCATTACATCAAAATGGGCATCAAATGGAGGCTTGGGGATTCGTTTGGAAATCCTCCTTCTCGCGGTTTTGCTCCCCTGACAAGTTTCATGAATATTTCTCTAGCTGCCTTCTTGTTCCTTGCTAAGGCCTCTTCCCCTAGCTATGCTCTATGACTTCTTTCTGTTGGGCAAGAGGCCAAACCTTTGGTGCTGCTTGGAACCCTGCTATAGTCCCATTTAGCCCGCAGGAACCCCCCCACATCTGAGATGTGGCCGACCCATGAACTGCCAGGGAAGTCTCTACCACTGAAAAGATCTTAAGGACAATGCCAGAGTCTCCCAAAGGTTTCTTGAGCTTGGTCAGTTGAGATGCATACTGCTGACATTCACATTTCTGCGTCTTAGCAAGTAGCTAGAAGAAGGTGAAATGTCCATGTTCTTTCTTGCAAACCTCAGTATTTACAATTTGATTCCTGGGAACCTCTTTATTTGGCTAGGATTAAGAAGAAACACTACCCTTTTCCTTATAGGAATTGCTCACTATTTTCTAAGAGCAATTTTAAGTGTATTTTATATATGTTTCAATCTTGATGATACCTAATAAGAATGATTTCTGTCCCCTGAGTAAGCTATGAACCAATTTAGAAATATGACAGAGAACCAAGGAGACAAAGGTCTAAATTAAACCTTTATTAGTGACAGACAAAGGCTGAAGGATATGGCTTAATGTGAGAGCCCAATGGGTCCTCCTAATACCTGACATTGAATCCTAGAGCCAAACAGATGTACTAACTTGATCATAGACCACAGGATTGGGCCTCTGCATATGTGATGATGTTCCCCAGAGGAGCAGAAGAAGGAGTGTGCTCTCAAAGGGCATTTACTTCTCCAAGAGGAACAAAGTCAGAACTGAAGTCAGTATCTTGGATTCAGTAAAATGGTAGAGAGATGCCAGAAGTGAGGTGGCAACTGAGTGTCCTCTTGGAAAGGATTATCAGAGGAAGGAAGAAGCATTCTCCTTAACGATGACTTAATGCATTTGTGCCTAATAATGACAAGGAAAGTTGAACAATTAATATGCAGCATAGTAGATGGTATTATAGGAGTACATACAAGATACCAGGAGAGTGCAGAGCATCTATTCTAAACTGGGAGTGAGGGTAATAAGGATAGAATAACATAATATTTAACTGTATTATAATTATCTTTGATGCCAGGCATATTTTATCCATGAATAAACTAAAGCTCAGACAGGATAACTTTCCCCAAGTCTCAAACATGCAGTAAGTGGTAGAGTCAAGATTCAAATTCACATTGGTCTGATTCCAAAACTAATGCCTTTAGGTTTTCTGAGATGATGCTTCTACTGGATCCTAAAGGTCAAGTAGGAGCAGTAAACTAGATTGGGAAGGTGGAAAGAAAACCATAAGAAAATCAGTGTATATTTTAGCTTTTGCTATGTAACAGAATACCCTAAAACTTACTGGTTTAAAACAGGGGTCAGAAAACTATGGCAATAATACATTTACTAGAATTATAAATTAAGTTTAAATAATATTTTATTGGCACACGGTTCTACCCATTCATTTATCTATTGTCTGTTGCTGTTCTCTTGCTACAGCTATAGAGCTGAATAGTTGAAGCAGAGATGGAATGACTCTCAAAATAAAAAAATGTTTTCTGTATGGCCCTTCACAGAAAAAGTTTCTTGACCCGTGGTTCAAGTAACACATCTTTATTCATTCTCACAATTCTTTGGCCTGGTTGGGTTGTTCTACTTGTCTGATTCAGTTTATGTAGGGCTACATGGATTAAGCTAGTCTTGCACATGGAGCTGAATAGTTGAAAAGATTTCAACTGGGCAGGCTGGTCTCTGTTTGGTGTGGTCTGATCTCTAGTAGGTGTGTTTGGATTTTTTCCATGCAGCAAGCTCAGGGCTCTAATGAGTAACAAGAGAGGGTATGTCCCAAAGCACAAGAACATTTCAAGCCTTATCTCACATCCCATCTGTTAATGCCCATTTACTGCAGCAAGGCACATGGCTCAACATTTGCTCCATCTGGCTTGCTCTCTTTTAAGCCTAAAGGGTTCAGAAAGAAACTTAATCTCTTGGTGGAAGTTGGCACCAACTTATATTTCATAGGGACATGCATCGAGGGATGGAATGAATTTATGGCCATTCTTGCTATTTACCACAATGGTATTTGGGGAAACAATAAGAGGTATTCAGAAACGGAGCTGGCTGTGCCTGGGTTATATATGTGTTTGATGGGACAAAAATGTTAGGTGGTATGTCTAAAAACCATGAAAATTTTCTAAAGTAAGATATTTATAAAGAAGAAAATGGAAATGAAATACTTCTTTGTAGAATGTGCACCTGACAAAATGCTTTACTGTTACTCACTGGCCTTTGTGCAGTAGCATTCCAAGGACTATTATCCACCTGACAGGATGATTAGTGAGAAAGCAGCCTCCCATCAGAGCAGAAGAGCTTCACCATGTTCCTGGCATTGCAGTGGGCACTGAGGGGGCCTGTGGAGAAGGTGGCTTTTGTGTTGCTTGATGGGTGGTGAATAACAGTTTCCCAGGTGGCAGGATAGGAATAAACTCAGGTTTGATACACAGGGAGGTAAGGAAGAAGAGTGAGAGCTGTGATGAGGACCCCTGAGACTGTGGGAACAGCATGGTCTACAAGGGTCCAACATCAACTCTCGTGGGCTGATAGCCTCAAGAGCAGTGACTAATAAGGGGTGTCTTAGAATGAGGACTCGTTCTTTCCTTCTCAAGGAAAGGTGTCCTAGTCTTTTTTTTTTTTAAGATTTTATTGATTTGAGAGAGAGCGAGAATGAGAGAGCATGAAAGGAGAGAGGATCAGAGGGAGGAACAGACTTCCTGCTGAGCAGGGAGCCCAACACAAGATTCGATCCCAGCACCCTGAGATCATGACCTGAGCCAAAGGCCGTCACTTAACTGACTGAGCCACCCAGGCACCCCTGTGTTCTATTCTTAAGGTAGCCTGCCCTTTTCAGATGCTTTTCTACTCATTTGTTTTCCTATTCAGCTTTGATATGTTTTTTTTCCTCTGTCTCTCTCATGGCTTCTCTTTACCCATGTTTTCTGCTCCCCCATAAATTGTACTGCTTTTACTCTGAAAGACCCTTCAAGTTTTAAAATTTTCATTTTAAGTATTCTCTAGAAGTCTCACTACAAACTCCTTAAGAGGGGATGTAGTTTAGTTAGTCAGACGCCATGTAGTGTAGGATATCTTTTTTTGTTCAGTTCTCACACTCCACGCCTTCATGGCTGTGATTCTGCCTCTAGATTGTTGCTGTCTGGTCCCATGGTGTAATCCCACAGTAAAACAAAACAAAACAAAACAAAAAACTAAAAAACAGGATGCCTTTGGAAGGAATGCCTCAGGAAGGTGTTATTTTATATATTGGCCATTTCCAACAATTATGCTGTCCAAATAGGTTTAATTGTGCCCAGACTGAAACCTTCAGGCTGGGGCGTACCTGGACAGGGCCAGGGAAAATGCAATGCCTTGGGTGATTACCTCTGGCCCTTGAATGCTTTCTCAGTTTGCACTAGGAAGTTTCCAGATATTCTGTGTGTGCCATATGAGGAAGAAGAGTAGAAGCACCATGTGTGCTGACTTGAGGGTTTCGTTGCTTTACCTGCTCAGTCAGAGCATCTGTCAGCAGCCCAGACCTCGAGACCAGGTTCTTCAGTGGATAATTTTCATATTTTTTTCCTGAAATTTTGTAACGCTTTTAATATTTAACATTTTATTTAAAACTTTTTAGTGTGCTCCTTAATTGCCTCACTTAGTTACATATTTCATGGCTGTATTTCCACTAAAACATGTTTTCTTTCCTCAAGGAAAATGCAAGCGTTGAGAAAACAAGAACATTTCCTTCTACTTCCCTCTATCCCTCAGAGCTCTTAGTGTAGTATTAGGCACAGGCTAAACATTTACTAATTGCTTTTTGAATAGAATTAAAAGTTTGGAAATAGGATAGGGAGGACTATAAATTTTGCAGACCATATGGGAGCATCAGTAAGGAAAACAGCATAGACCTGCTTTAGTAATTTGAGTAAGTAATTTGTCAACAATTGTATAAATTATGTAAATAAAACATGTATGAATATTAAAACAAATAAACAAAGAAACCCCTTGCAAGTCCTCTAGGACAGAGTGGCTTTCCTAAACTCCTGAGAATTCTCAGATTTCAAGGTAAGTAGATGATGATTGGAGAGTAAATTCTTCAAGCAGGAAATCCCTTCACTTGGTTAGCTTGACTTCCAGTTCATTATGAAAAGGTCCTTACTCAGAGGTGACATGATGACATGGGAGACATTGTATCTAATCACATTCAGATTAACACCAGCTCTTTTACTGTCAATAATCTTATTTTTTTCTTCCACTATCAATCGAGCTTCTCCAGGGTCTTCTCATGCTTTAACAATTCATATTTCACAGTTATGATGTTATGACTATGAAATATATTCCCCAGATTCCCAGACAGTGTGCTCTTAAAATTAGGTGGGATATGCAAAATTGCTCAGCTCTATGGTCAGGGCTACATTATTTTGCTTGAAAAATATCATTCATGCATGTAGTTTTTGAAGAATGAAGAAGACCAAGAAAATCCCTACCCTTAGGAGTCCTACTTTAAGTTAGGCTGATACTATAATTACAAAGACATTCTTCTAAACTGAACCAAATACTGAGTATGAAAAAAAAAATGGTGAAAAAGCCAAGAAGAGATCACTTTGGGAAATACTAGAATGTTTAAATCCCTTACTTTCCTGTTCTTACTTTTGTCTTGGCCCAGAAACCTGCTGAAAATCCCAGGATAAGACTTCTGAATTTTTCATGCTCCCAAATAACAAGGCTGATGTGATGATGGTCAACATTCTGTGATAAATATTCTTTACTTGGACATATAAATAGTTTCAATACAGCAGGGAAAATCTTAAAACTCTATTCATGCTTTTCTTTTGGGGGGCACTTATGTCATTTTATTGAGAAAGAATCCACAGGTCATACCAGACTCTCTGAACTAAACATACTAAGAATAACACTTTATAAAAGTGCTAACCAACACAAAATATAATGTAAGCCAGAATCCCAAGTGACATACATGATTTTATATTTTATAGTAGCTACACTATAGAAGTGGTAAAAGCTGGTAAAATTAAATTCCATAATCATTTTATTTAGTCCAAGTATATGCAAAATATAATTTATCAATATACCATGGTTAACAAGATATTTTTCACACACTGGGCCAGCAAATGAGTCCCAATAAATTAAAAAAAAATCAGAAGTTATACCATGCATTTTTTTTTTCTGACCACAATGTTATGAAACTAAAGTGATCACAAAAAAAATCTGGAAAGGGCACAAAAAAGTGGAGGTTAAATAACATGCTACTAAACAATGACTGGGCCAACCAAGAAATTAAAGAAGAGATCAGAAAGAAAAGAAAACGAAAACATAACAATCCAAAATTTTGGGAATGTAGCAAAAGTGGTTCTGAAAGGGAAGTTTATAGCAATACAGGCCTATCTCAAGAAGCAAAAATAATCTCAAACAACCTATCTAACACTTAAAGGAGCTAGAAAAAGAACAACAAACAAAATCCAAACCTAGCAAATAGAAGAAAATAATAAAGATTTTTTTTAAATAATAAAGATTTTTGCAGAAATAAGTGATATAGGAGCTAAAAAAAACACAAAAAAACAAAAAAACAAAAAACAATAGAACAAATCAATGAAACCAGGAGCTGGTTTTTGAAGAGCAACAAAACTGATAAATCTCTAGCCAGACTCATTAAAACAAATAAGACAAACACCACCACCACATTACAAAGAACTGTAAGAGAATATTACGAAAACTTATATGCCAGACAATTGGACAACCTAGAAGAAATGGATAAATTCCTAGAAACATATAATCTACTAAAACTAAAGCAGGAAGAGATAGAAAATTTGAACAGATCCCTTATTAGCAAAGAAACTGAATCAGTTATCAAAAAACTCCCAAAAAATCAAAGTCAAGAACCAGATACCTTCACAGGTGAATTCTACCAAACATTTAAAGAAGAGTTAATATCTATTCTTCTCAAACTATTAAAACACACACACACACACACAAACACAAAAACACAAAAACAAAAACAAAAAAAAAAACAAAACAGGACAGGACAGGAAGGAAAACTTTCAAATTTACTCTGAGGCCACTATCACTCTGATACCAATACCTGATAGAAACATCACACACAAAAAGAAAACTATAGGCCGATATCTCTCATAAATATAGATGCAAAAATTCTAAACAAAATATAAGCAAACCAAATCCAACAATACATTAAAAAAATCATACACCATGATCAAGTGGGATTTATTCCTGGGATGCAAGGGTGGTCTAATATTTTCAAATCAATCAATGTGATACATCACATCAGTAAGAGAAAGGATAAAAACCATATGATCATTTCAATGGATGCAGAAAAAAACATTCAGCAAAGTACAACATGAATTCATGATAAAAACCCTCTGCAAAGTATGTCTAGAGGGGATATCTCAACATAGTAATGGTCTTATATGAAAAACCTACAGCTGAGGGGCACCTGGGTAGCTCATTTGGTTAAATATCTGTCTTCAGCTCAGTTCATGATCCCAGGGTCCAGGGATCCAGTCCTGCATCAAGGTCCTTGCTCAGCGGGAACCCTGCTTCTCCCACTGCCTGCTTTGCCTGACACTCCTCTGCTTGTGCTCTCTCTCTCTCTCTGATAAATAAATAAATAAAATCTTAAAAAAAATAAGAGAAAGAAAAACCCACGGTTGACATCATACTCAATAGTGAAAAACTGAGAGCTTTCCCCCAAAGGTTAGGAATAAGATATGAATGTCCACTTTAAAAAAAATTAATATCTTTATTGGAGAAATATATTTCCAAAATGTAATGTTTCCAACGTTTGAAATGCATAACATTTGATTTTGCCTCATGACATATTTTAGCATAATAATATATTTTCTCTGCATGATGATACTTTTCAATTCATTTTCTGACTTGAAGTACATTTTTTCTCTTTAGAACTTGGTTCAGGATATGTGATTTGTTAAATGCTAAATTGCCATCTACATATCTGGAAAAAGCATTTTTTTTTACCCTAAAATAGATGTCCACTCTTGCCACTTTTATTCAGCATTGTACTGGAAGTTCTAGCCATAGCAATTATACAAAATAAAGAAATAAAGTCATCTACGTTGGTAAGGAAGAAGTAAAACTCACACTATTTGCAGATGATATGATTTTACAAATAGAAAACCTGAAAGACTCCACCAAAAAACTACTAAAACTGATAAATGAATTCAGTAAAGGCACAGGATACAAAATCAATGTATGGAGATCTTTTGCGTTCCTATTCACAAATAATGAAGCAGCAGAAAGTGAAATTAAGAAAATGATCCCTTTACAATTGCACCCAAAACAATAAGATACCTAGGAATAAACCTAACTTAAGAGGTAACTAGCCTGTACTCTGAAAACAATAAAAGACTGATGAAAGAAATTCAAGATGGCACAAAGAAATGGAAAGATATTCCATGCTCATGGGTTGGAACAGCAAATATTGTTAAAATGTCTATAACACCCAAAGCAGTCTACACATTTGATTCAATCCCTATCAACATAACAACAGCATTTTATTTTATTTTTTTACAGAACTAGAACAAAGAACCCTAAAATTTGTATGGAACTAAAAAAGACCCCAAATAGCCATAGCAATCATTAAAAAAAAAAAAAAACAAAAAAACTGGAGGTGTCACAATTCCAGATTTCAAATATATTACAAAGTGGTAGTAACGAAAACAGTATTGTACTGGCATAGAAATAGATCAAACAAATAGAATAGAAAAGAAAACCCAGAAATAAACCCATGAGTATATGGTAAGTTGATCTTCAACAAAGGGGGAATGAACATGCAATGGGAAAAAGACAGTCTCTTCTTGTTTGGTGTTTTAAAAACTGGACAGCAATATGTAAAATAATGAAAATGGACCACTTTCTTTCACCACACACAAAAATAACCTCCAAATGGATTAAAGACCTAAACATGAGACCTGAAAGCATAAAAACCCTTGAAGAGACACAGGCAGTAATTTCTCTAACATCAGCCTTAGCAACATTTTTCTAAAAATGTCTCCTGAGGCAAAGGAAACAGAAGCAAAAACAAACTGTCAAGACTACATCAAAATAAAAAGCTTCTGGCACAGTGAGGAAAACAATCAACAAAATGAAAAGGCAACCTACTGAAATGGAAAAGATATTTGCAAATGATACATCTGATAAAGGTTAGTATGCAAAATATATAAAGAACTGATACAAGTCAACCCCAAAAATGAATAATCCAACTCAAAATGGGTGGAAGATATGAACAGACATTTTTTTTTCCCAAAGAAGACACACAAATGGTGAGCAGACACATGAAAAGATGCTCAATATCACTCATCATCAGGGAAATGCAAATCAAAGCCACAATGAGATACCACCTCACACTCATTAGAATGAGTAAAATAAAAACATAAGAAACAACAGATGTTGGTGAGGATGTGGAGAAAAAGGAACTTTCTTTCTCGGTTGGTGGGAATGCAAACTGGTATGGTCTCTGTGGAAAACAGTATGGGTGATTTCTCAAAAAATTCAAAATAAAACTACCCTATGATCCAGCAATTGCACTACTGGGGATTTACCCCCCAAATACAAAAACACTAATCCAAGGGGATATATATACACCCCATGTTTATTGCAGCATTATTTACAATAGTCAAACTGTGAAGCAGCCCAGGTGTCCATCATAGATGAATGGATACAGAAGAGGCCGTTTATATAGATACAATGGAATATTACTCAGTCATTAAAAAAATGAAATCTTGGGGCACCTGGGTGGCTCAGTGAGTTAAAGCCTCTGCCTCCAGCTCGGGTCATGATTCCAGGGTCCTGGGATCGAGCCCCACATTGGGCTCTCTGCTCAGCAGGAAACCTGCTTCCTCCTCTCTCTCTATCTGCTTATGATCTCTGTCTGTCAAATAAATAAATAAAATCTTTAAAAAAAATGAAATCTTGCCACTTGCAACAACATGGATAGAGCTAGAAGAGTATAATGCTAAGCAAAGTAAGCTAGTCAGAGAAAGACAAATACCATATGATCTCATTCATTTGTGGAATTTAAGAAACAAATGAGGAAAGGAAAGAAAAAAGAGAAAGAGACCAACCAAGAAACAGATTCTTAACTATAGAGAACAAACTGATGGTTACCAAAGGGGAGGTGGGTGGGGGGATGGGTGATATAGGTGATGGAGTTTAAAGAGTACCCTTATCATGATTGAAAAAAAAAAAAAAAAGATTTTTCATTCTGAGCTTTTAGAACCTGGCATATAGTTTACACTTACAGCACATTCATTTGTAATTAGTCAAATATCAAGTGCTCATTAGCTATTATCTGGCTGATAATTAGCTATTATCTGGCTGAGGTCTACCATATTGGACAGCGAAGCTCTCTAGTTTCTGTTTTGTGCTATTGTTCCTCGTGACATGGTTTCATGGTTTTCATCCCACCCACAGGCTTTCAGTACCTCCTGATATCATACTCTCCCCTCTCCCTTCCTGCATGTCCTCCCTCCCTCCAAACTTGGAGAGATACCACAGACAGCTTCAAAGTGCCACGGCTTCAAAGTGGTTGCTTCAGAAAAGCACTCCAAGAGACTTCATGCTGCACATAACAGCCTGGATGTTCAAACTATTAAGTTATTATAGCAAAAATGTTACTAATATATTCTATGCAATATAATTGAGACTGATTTCCTTCAGGTCTACAACAGTATTACTCCAGATTCTTTCATTCATTCAAAAAATACATTAGGATTTCTATTTCTGGCCACAGTGGAATTTAACAGGGGGCAGATTAACTCTACCACTTGACACAACCCAAAATTAAATAGTTTGCCAGACACTGAGTATCTGGCAACAAAGGAAAATAAGCCCTTATAGGTGAAAAACAAATGATCTTTGCCATTGTCCTGGTTTAACATCCTGAATTTTCAGGCAGTGGCAGAGAGGCAGCCTCCAAGGTATAGCTCACTGACTTCCCGAGTTGAGCAGACAGAGCTAAGTATCCAGAAATAAAAAGGTGTCTAGTGTTCGCAGAATAAAGAGAAGATACCTACACAGAGAGAGAACTCTGGAAATCTGCAGAGAACTCCCAAGGGTTCAGTTGAGTACATCAGGTCATGCATCTGCGATTATAGAAGGACCGAGAAAGAACAACGTTAGACAATGTCATTAGAGGTAACGGTGCCTAGTGCTAAATCAGGTCTGGGACAAATGCCTGTTCCAAACAGATTCAAAAACTTCATGATGCAAGGGGCACTGAGTAGAGGACACAGAAGTTTTTGCATTAGAACAAGGAGAATATAACTCTAGGCTAAGTGCTGGATAGCTCCTGCCTTCGCAAGATAAAGAGCAAGACCTAATAAGGATTGAACTCCTTCACAGTGACTTAAGTGAGTCCCCAAATGAAGATCTTGAAAATTTGTAGGGATTTAAAATATCCAACTCCCAAGAAGGCCAATTCATAATGTTTGGCATCCAATCAAAATTTACGCAGCAAGCTTTACCAAAGATATTAGTTCTAACGTGTGTGTGTGCGTGTGTGTGTGTGTGTGTGTGTGTGTGTGTGTGTGTGTGATATCTTTAAGGTTTTCTATATACAAGATCATGTCATTTGCAAAAAGAGACAATTTTACTTCCCAGTCCCAATTTACATGTTTTTACTTCTGTTTCTTGCCAAGTGCTGCTAGGGCTTCTAGTTATTATGTTCAACGAAAGTGGTGAAGTAAATACCCTGTTCTTGATCTTAGAGGAAAACTTTCAGGTTTTCACTGTTGAGCAGGATGTTAAGTGTGGGCTTTTCTTCTACATGGCCTTATTGTATTGAGATATGTGCCTTCTACCCTAGTTTGTTGAGAGTTTTTATCATGAGAGGATGCTAAATTTTGTCAAAGGCACTTTCTGCAACTGAGACAATCATGCACATTTTATAATTTACAGTTAATATTTTGTACTACATTAATTGATTTTCATATATTGAACCATGCTTACATCTCAGGGATAAATCCCACTTGGTCATGGTGTATGATCTTTTCAATGTGCTACTGGATTCAGATTCCTCATATTTTGTTGAATATTTTTACATCTATATTTATCCAGGATATTAGCCTGTAGTTATCTTTTCTTGTGGTATCTTTGTCTGGCTTTGGTATCTGGAGTAATATGTATACATGGATATTGGAGGAAAATGAATGTGACAAATACATAATATTCTAATAAGGATCTTCTTTGAGTATGATATTCAAGGTGTAAATCAATCTCTTACTGAGAAAACAGAAAACTAGTATCCTAGAAAACTGCACTGCTTCAGTTGAACTTGGAAAACATTGACACACCTTTTACATTTTTTTTAAAGGACCGTTATGAGATTTTGAAACAGTTTAAAAAGATTTTTATTGACTGTATGTTGTCTGAGGCCAACCAACTAGCCTTCAGGTCTTCATTTATAAATTGGAGATAATAAAATGTGCTTTTGCTAATATTTGCAGAGCATCTCAGAGACTGTATATTTTTTCTTCTCTGTACTTCTCTTTTTCATGCACATTTGTGTGTGTGTGTATATTCATTTTTTTGTTTGTGAAATACCAAGTGTGTCCCTGTTTTGTTTTAGAAATGACCTCCTGACGTGTGGTGATGATGGAAGGGGCCATTTTAAATGTTCGTCTTGCATGGAGCACTGGGTGTGGTGCATAAACAATGAATTCTGGAACACTGAAAAGGAATAAAATAAAATAAAATGTAAAAAAAAATGACCTTCTCTGGGCTCTTCCTGAAGGGTTCCTACTTGCTGTTTAGCATGGCCATCAAAATGTTAATTCATTATTTGGGTTTCTAAGAAAATGAAGTTCTTTGTGTCAGCGATTTATCATCAACTAGTATTTCTTTTTCCCAACTGTAGAGAGACTAATCCTGTTCTTGAGTGGAAAAAATTTACTAATAAGAGTGTAATCTTTTTACCACTTTTATTTATCGTAAATCTTCCCAACTAATTAGCAACATTCATACAGCCAACTTTCCACTTTGTACTCACGTTTTAGGAACTCAACTTATGCCCTATTTCTTTGATTTTTGTTATATTATTTTATTCTGAGTAGTAATTTCTCTCAAAAAAAATCCCGTCTAATTTGATACTGTGCCTCAAAACCAAAAATCTAATCCCTAAACCATGAATATCTGTTTCTGGCCTCAATGTTTAATGCAGGATATCTGAGGTGTCCATATTTGGAGAAGATTATTTCTTTTTTAATAATTCAGACAGGATATTTTAAAGTAAGTCACTTGATAGAATATTTCATTTCTCTTAGGTTTCTCAATTATTTGTATTTTTGAGGAGTTTCTTTTGAGCTTAAAAAAAGAAACAATTTAAAACATCAAGAAAACAAGCACAATAACAAAATGTAGTCCTATAAGAATAATTGAAAATTTATAAAATTTTGGATGGCTTAGAAGACTACTGTATCTGGGGATAAAAATATATTATATTTTTATAAAAAATTAAAAAAAATTAAAAAATTAAAAAAAAAGACTACTACATCTATAAGATTGGCTTTTTTTTTCCTCACACATTATCATTTGTTAATTTTTTTAAAGATTTTATTTATTTATTTGACAGAGACACAGCAAGAGAGAGAACACAAGCAGGGGGAGTGGGAGAGGGAGAAGCAGGCTTCCCACTGAGTAGGGAGCCCCAGGCAGGCTCGATCCCAGGACCTGGGATCATGACCCCAGAGCGGAAGACAGACACTTAATGACTGAGCCACCCAGGCGCCCCTCATTTGTTAATTTTTATAAAGGGGCAATGTTAACCTCTCTGATTGATCCCTGGTCCTCAGACACTATAAACAACTTTAACCTTTATTGGAAAACCTTTATTTCAAACAAACCTTAAACATTTCGAACTCTCTAAAAACCATAAGCGTGTATACATTTCTCCCCAGTGAAAGATTATTGGAAACACAGGTAAAATATGGTTTTCTGACAAAATATTTTACAAATGAGGTATAAAGTTTGTCAATTCTTATTTTCAGTCATTCCCAGAGTCTAAGTATTGAAATCAGACAAGGATGCACATTTTACAATTGTGCATAACATTTGACTAGAAATTTACAGTTTACAGATCACTTTCTTTGGTTTGTTGGCCATGGAGCTTCTATGACATGAATGAGAACATAATTAGAAATCTTAAATTACTTTAACAAACAATTTAGTCAACAGCAACACCCTAATTTAGAGTGGATGAAATAGAAGTTTCATCTAAAGAGGTTAAGTGAAATGGTGACCTGGCTAAAGAACAAAAAAATAATCAACAAAAAACAAACTATTTGTAATGTTGCTAATTAACTTCCTTTGATGCCTAAAGAAAACCAAATACCAAGAGGAACCTTTACTTTCACTGCGGCAAATGAGATTGTTCAAGCTCAAAACAATTATTCAACAGAAATTACAGCATAATATTAATGATATGTATGATATACTAAAATGATAATAAGAAACATAAAGACATACAAAGGCAATAAAATATTTGAAACAGGACTGGAAAAAAATAAAATGTCATTAATATAGATAATGTATATTTTTAAATGTATATTTCATTGGAGATATAGTTGAATCTAGTATAGAGTCTTGGAATCTGACATAGATTTAAAGGGCATTTAATACAATAGTGCCAATGTTTTCTCAACTTAAGACTTTATCCACATAATAACTAAGTTCTTTTTCCCCCCATGGCAATTTAGACTGCTAGAACTAAGGAATCTAATATCTTGACTATTCTAATGGGTATTCAATTGTATATTCAATATTATAATACTGTGTAATTGTAATATTTTATAATACTAAGGTAATTTATAATATTAACTTCTGTATTGAAATTAAGATACTTTTCTTATCTTTTTAATGGATTTTTAGAGCTAGAAAGATAAGTTCAAATTCAGTTTCCTAAAAACAGTCAAAATCTATTTTAATTTTCACTCACATAAGACAGTACAATACTCTGAAAATACCATTGTCTTAAATGTGGGTATTCTATTTCTTTTCTGTTACACAATTTTTGCTTTAGCTTCTTCAAATTCACTCATGAGTGATTTCCTTTATGACACTTACCCTGAAAGGAATTACCTGTATCCAAACAATATAATTAAAATCGAATCAAGAACTTTCATAAAATAATAAGGGCTTCACATACATGAAGTTTAAACTGTATCTTGTTTTTCAGTAGGATTACTGGATTTGCAAGACAACCCTGACCACTGCCCCAATTTTTCAGGTAAAGAATAAAACTGCTTTTGTGGTAGACAGAAAAATGGGTCCCCACAGGTCTAATACCATCTCTAGAACCTGTGAATAGGTTAGGTTGCATGGCAGGGGGAATTAAGGTCCTAATCAGACAGTCTTGAAAAGGAGAGATTATTCTGGATTATCTAAGTGGTCCTAGTAGAATCATAAAGATCTTTATAAATGTGTGAAAGAGATGTCAACATGAAAAGGGGTTGGCTGATTTTGCTAGCTTAAAGATGGAGGAATAGGGCCACATGCCAAGGAATGTGGGTACACCCTAGAAACTAGAGGAGGCAAGGAAATGGTTTCTCTTCTAGAACCAGTAAAAGATTACAGCCCTGTCTATTGACATCTTGACTATGGCCCAGTGAGATTCTTTTCTGACCTCCAGTTCTGTAAGATTATAAATCTGTTTTGTTCTAAATCACTGAGTTTGTGGTTATTTGTTACATAGTCAGGAAATCACTAACTGAATCTAAATTGTATCTTGTCTTTGATGAGAATAATTTGAATTCTAAGAAGAACCTAAATGATGTCCTAAGTTTTTAAATAAATGAAAAAAATGATGTAGTAACCATGAATTTAGCTCTAATTTAGTAATTAATCTAGAAATTAAGTTTCAATGCTGCCATAAGCCTATAAAAATTTCAAAACATCAAGAAGACAAATATAATCAATAAATTACCAGTATCTGAGCAATTGTTTTTCAAAATGGTGTTTTGTTCTTTCCATAATTGAGGAACTCAATAAGACACAGATGGAAAGAAATGACAGTGCTAAAGTATCTAAAAAAATAACATGTTTTGTTTTAATTAATTAATGAAATAATTCATTCATTTAATTTTTTAGAGAGAGAGAGCATGCATGAGTGGAGATGGAAAGGCAGAGGGAGAGGGAGCAAGAGAATCTTAAGTAGGCTCCACTCAAAGTAGAGCCCCATGGAGGGCTCCATCTCAGGACCCTGATATCATGACCTGAGCCAAAATCAAGAGTCAAACCCTTAACTGACTGAGCCACCTAGGCACCCTTGTTTTGCTTTATTTTAAAGGACACTTATATTTATTTTTTAGTGGCATTTCATCATTTTATATTTGTGTCCTTGGTTTAATTCATGTTTTCAATAAATTGTTCTGTAAGAATACGTTTTTTCCTGACAGCTTTTTCAATAAATGGTGCTGGAAAAACTGGACAGTTTCATGTAAAAGAATGAAACTGGACCATTTTTCTTATAGCATAACCAAAAATAAATTCAAAATGGACTAAAGACTTAAATGGGAGACCTGAAACCATAAAACTCCTTGAAGAAAAAAATAGGTAGTGATTTTATAGATATCAGCTTCAGCAATATTCTTCTAGATGTGTCTCCTCAGGCAAGGGAAACAAAAGCAAAAACAAACTACTGGGACGACATTGAAATAAAAAGCTTTTGCACAGTGAAGGGAACTGTCAATAAAACAGGAAGGCAGCCTACTGAACAGGAGCACATACCTGCAAACAATACACCTGAAAAAGGGATTAATATCCAAAATTATATATAAAGAACTTATATAATTCAACACCCAACAGTAAATAATCCAGTTAAAATGGGCAGAGAAGGGGAACCCTCCTACACTGTTGGTGGGAATGCAAGCTGGTGCAGCCACTCTGGAAAACAGCATGGAGGTTCCTCAAAAAGTTGAAAATAGAGCTGCCCTATGACCCAGCAATTGAACTATTGGGTATTTACCCTAAAGATACAAAGGTAGTGATCCTAAGGGGCACGTGCATCCGAATGTTTATAGAAGCAATGCCCACAATAGCCAAAGTATGGAAAGAACCTTGATGTCCATCAACAGATGAATGGATAAAGAAGATGTAATCTATCTATCTATCTATCTACACACACACACACACACACACACACACACACACACACACTACTATGCAGCCATCAAAAGAAATGAAATTTTGCCATTTGTGATGACGTGAATGGAACTAGAGGGTATTATGCTTAGCGAAATAAGTCAATCAGAGAAAGACAATTATAATATGATCTCCCTAATATGAGGAACTTGAGAGGCAATGTGGAGGTTTGGGGGTAGGAAAGGAATAAATGAAACAAGATGGGATTGGGAGGGAGACAAACCATAAGAGACTCTTAATCTCACCAAACAAACTGAGGATTTCCGGGGGTAGGGGGGTAGGGAGAAGATGGTTGAGTTATGGACATCGGGGAAAGTATGTGCTATGGTGAGTGCTGTGAAGTGCGTAAACCTGGCGATTCACAGACCTGTACCCCTGGGGCTAATAATACATTATATATAAATAAAAAAAAATAATAAAAAAAATGGGCAGAGGACCTGAACAGATATTTTTCTAAAGAGAGACAGATGGCCAACAGAGACATGAAAAGATATTCAATGTTACTCATCATCATGAAAATGCAAACCGAAACCACAATGAGACATCATTTTACACCTGTAGGAATGGGTAGTATCAAAAAGACAAGAAACAGTAAGTATTGGCAAGGATATGGAGAAAAAGGAATTTTGAGTACTCTGGTGGTGGGAATGCAAATTGGTACAGCCACTATGAAAGACATTTATGGAGGTTCCTCAAAAAATTAAAAATGGATGGGGCACCTGGGTGGCTCAGATGGTTAAGCATCTGCCTTTGGCTCAAGTTATGATCCTAGGATCCTGAGATCAAGCCCTGCTGAGCAGGGAGCCTTCTCTCCCTCTTCCTCTGCTGCTCCCCCTGCTTGTGCTCACTCGCTCTGTCTAATAAATAAATAAATAAAATCTTTTAAAAAAATTAAAAATGGAAATACTATATGATCCAATAATTCCACCACTGGGTTAAATATCAAAGAAAATGAAAACAGTAATCAAAAAATATATTTGCACCCTCACGTTTACTGCAGCAATATTTATAATAGCCAAGATAGGGAAGCAATTCAAGTGTCCACTGATAAGTAAATGGATAAAGAAGATGTGATATAAGTATTACTCAGCCATAAAAAACCATGAGATCTTGCCATCTGTGACAAAAATGGATGAACAGAGAGAGTATTATGCTATGTGAAATAAGTCAGAGAAAGACAAATACCAGATGACTTTATTTATACAAGGAATCTAAAAAACAAAACAAGCACATATAGACCCACAAATATAGAAAACAAACAGATGGTTGCTACAGGGGTAGGTGCATGGACAAAATGGGTGAAAGGGAGTAGTAGGTACAGATTTCCAATTATGGGATGAGTAAGTCACATGGATAAAAGGTATAGCACAGTCAGTGGTAACATAATAGCTTTATATGATGACTGATGGTAGCTATACTTTTGATGAGCATAGCATAATGAAAGTGATTGCTGCATCACATTATATACCTAAAAATAATAAAGTATGTATCAACTATATTTTAATGAAAACAGTTGTAAAAAAAAAAGAGAATATGCCTTTTTCTCAAATTATCTTAAAGAGATAAGGAGAATTGTTATTTATTTTTGCAACTTTAAAAATATAGGGTAGTCATTTCTTTTCTTTTTTCTTTCTTTTTCTTCTTCTTTTTTTTTTTTTTTTGCATGATACAAGTAGATAATCTATGCAGAATTTCCATTTCCTCTGATACAATGTAGATGATTTCACCAGGTTTCTCTTTCTACCTTCTGTGAGAACCATTCCCTTTCCTCTTTGAGCTGTAATTTGAGTCCTGGGTATTTTACAACACACCATTTTTACCTAGCCCCAGACCTACAGGTATGTAACGAGGAAGAAAGTAAACACAAACTTTAGGCTGTGTTGAAAAGTCTGTGCCCTATGTTCATAATCTATTTTTCCTCTTCTGCAAGGCATCTCCCTTCCCTCTTCTTCCCTCTCAAATGACACACATTCTAATTAGAATTTTCTACTGTTTGCATCAGATATTACTCCACAGGTAGTTTGTTCTATCTTAACTATTTCTCAGAAAGCATTTCTAAACAACCCAGACGAAATGGAAAACTTAAGTGCTGTAACAGACTTCTTGGGGGTTCTCAGCTAGAAAAGTAGTAATGACTTCTAGAAGGATTTCTGGAAATTTTGAGGGGCAGTTCTGATTTTCTCAACGACTGGAATGCTATTGGCATTTAGTAACCCAAACCCAGGAATTCAAAACTTCTTATAATGTTCTAGACAGTTCTGCATAGCAAAGATCTAGTCTATAAACATGGTAATAGCTCAGAAACCCTGAAATGATTATTTTTTTCCCTCTTTCTTTTCTCTCTTCCTCCCTCTCTCCTCCCCCTCTTCATCCCTCCCTTCTTTGCATCCTCCCTTCTTTCTTCCTCCATACTTAGTACTTGGTACCTATTTGTTTTCAAGATAATTAGTTCTGTGTTAGTATTCAGCCTTTGCTCTTAGGTTTCTTCTAGACCACTGAAGTGCTGCCTTTGCAGAGACTTTGAGGTGGCAGGAGTTTCTTTGAGTTTGAGGGTCTTTCTGCAGCCGTGAGCTCCTTACTCATGACCTTGGTCAACTTCTTTCCAATTTGGAGGGTTTTATTGAATATATTTAGTGCTATGTCTACACACGTTTTTTTTTTTTTTTTTTTTTTTTGTAGTTAAAAAAAAGATTTTTTTAGAGGGGGTGAGGGGCAGAGAGAAAGAGAGGGAGAGAGAGAGAGCGCGAGCAAGTGCACGCACCCACAGGGAGCATGCGGAGGGGGAAGGGCAAAGGGAGAGGGAAAGACAGAATTTTAAACAGGCTCCACGCCAAGTGTGGAGCCCAACATGGGGCTTCATCTCACAATCCTGAGATTATGGCCTGAGATGAAAGTAAGAGTCAGATACTAATAGTTAGCTGAGTGAGCCACCCAGGCATCCCATAATTATTTTTTAAAGCCCTGTTGAGCTTTCTAAATCTCTTTAACAAAGCTGCCATTTATGCGCTTTTCTTTGGAAAATGTTTGCTTGTGACATGCCCCCCCAGCTTCAACTATTGTTTTTCAGTAGGTCTTTGTGAAGAGAATTTCTGTAATCCTGACTGCCTCTTTCTTCCTCACCTAGAAGAGCTCACCAATCAGACATTGCATAGTGATGGAAATGTCCTATATTCTGCACTCCCAATACCGTAAACAACAGACACAAGCAGCTCTCAGGTACTTGAAAAGTGGCTGATGTGACTGAGGAAATTATTTTAAATTTTAATTGATTTTATTTAATTAATTAATTAATATTTAAGAAGCCACATGTGCCTAATGGCTACAATATTGGACAGTAGAAACTTGAAATTACATTTCTTCCCAGCCTAGCATGCCAGAACTCAACTGTAAATCATATAGTGTTTGCTCACGAGATAAAGTCTCACTGCCATGCATAAGCCACACTATACTGTATCTTTCTTAAGAGTGGAAACATTATCTTATTTTCTGGTGCTCTTTTATCTGTATGTGCTGCTTATAGTGTATGCCATCTTACATGAACTTCAGAGAGAGTTTTTAAATGAATGAATCCACATGTCATAGGCAATTGAAATTTTAATACAAAAGCTCATAAAAAGCTTTTTCAAGAAGCTGCATTTTATCACAAAGGAGCATACTTTAACCTGGTTTGCTTGTCAATTTTTAAGACTGTTGGATTCTCTCTTCCTCTGACTTTCTTCCTTCACTTGATTCTAAGGATAGAAAGAATACAGGGGACTTCTTAAAGACATAAACCAACAGTCCTCAAAGTGTAGTCTCAGACTAGCAGCATCAGTTTGACCTAGGAATTATAAGTTCAGGTTCTCAAGCCAGACCCCTAAGACTAGTGATTGATAAACTTTGGGGGTAGAGACCAACAATCTTTCCTGTTACAAGTCTTCCAAATGATTCACTGATACATACATACTACTAATCCAACTACTGCTCTGATACAACAGCAGAAGTATATGAAAAACTGAAGAAAATGCAAGCAAGTTGAGGCAAGGTGTTTTATAAAAAACAATTTCCTAATTTTTTATGCCTTTAGCAGATATGTCCTGAAGACTGACTATGCCCCAGGAGGCCCTGGGTTCAGTGGTTACCGACCTCCTGTAAGTGGCTAATGGAAATGTGTTTGCCACTTGGAGCCTATGCTTTTAGCCTGGTAGCAGTTCTAATAATAATGTATTGCTTAAAATTAACCTCATATACTCCTTCTTAAAGGGTAGAAACATAATTTGTCTAATAATAATGTGATCATACTTTACATCTCAATTTAAAATTAAAAAAAATTTTTTTTAAAGATTTTATTTATTTATTTGTCAGAGACAGAGGGAGAGAGAGTGAGCGAGCACAGGCAGACAGAGAGGCAGGCAGAGGCAGAGGGAGAAGCAGGCTCCCAGCCAAGCAAGGAGCCCGATGTGGGACTCGATCCCAGGATGCTGGGATCATGACCTGAGCTGAAGGCAGCCGCTTAACCAACTGAGCCACCCAGTCATCCCTACATCTCAATTTTAATTGGTGGTAGAATTCCTATGCTTCTCAAACTGTTTTAGTCAATAATATGATAACATAAGCATTATACACCCAAGCTGTCACAGTGCCCACCTACTGGTTTACCTTGAGACCAAAAATACGTTTTGCTTGAACCCCCAACAATCACACATTTACTCCTATATTTTATTCTCTCTCATTTTTAGATTTTTCACTTTTTCTTTGTTTCTGTCTCCATCCAAGACAAGAAGATACTGTGTGAATTCCTTTGTTTGTGCTTTTCTTAAGTTAGGGCCTGTTAAACTCATAGAAAAACAACATATTTTATACACACACACACACACACACACACACACACACACACACACTGTTCTTCAGTTCTTAGGAATCCATTCCTCATTTTCCCTTATCATTTCAATGATTTCAATGAGATCTACATGATTTTCTCTGTCCTTTCTAATCACTTCAGGCCTAAAAACACCATTCTGCAAATTAAATGGTTTTAAGCAATGGAAAAGTGGTAAGAAAGAGAAAAAAAAGGATTCCAATATTGAGATAAATATGTAAAGTGTCACATATAGTTCTTGGCATGCAGTCAACATTCAATAAATGTTCTTCCTTTCCTTGACCTTAAACAGAAAGCATTTTGCAGAGTGTATGAGTGTAATGCATTTATATTCATGGAGAGCCATACCTCCTCAATTTCCTGCATTAGTAAAGATTTGTTCAATAGCAATTAGCCTCAGAAATTGGTAAGGTAATAGAAATATAGTTGACGAATTGCTGTGGTTAAGTCAGAATATTTGGTACTTTATGCACTGAAGTGTGTGTCATTGTAGACAGTGAGACTCAGACCTTGCCATAAAAGAAACGAAGATGAGGCATATTTTGTATAGTTGATACCAGTGTAGGAAAGAGGACTGAAAGAGATAAAGGAGGTTTCCTGTGAGCAGCCAGCTGTCTATATTACCCATGTAAGATGAAACACCATATTCAAAGAATCCAAATTAAGAACAAAGTTACACAATAGGCAGGATTTCTATGTGGCAGTCTTTCTCAACAATATTTGGGTAGCTGTGAATTCAGAAGATGCATACCACTGAATTCCAGGGATTATAAACATGAGAACATTGTAGGGGAGGGATCTGGCATGAACTACTCTCATTTTAACTGGAGGTAGTCTAGAACCAGGAATTAGGGGCAGAGGCAATATGTCATGAGGTCAAACTTGTCCCTTGCACCATGAATCACAAGTAGGAAAGCTAAAATCCAGTGGGATTTATAACTAGCACGTCATTCATTTCAGATTCCTTTTCATTTCAGATTCCTTTTCTAGGGTAAGAATTACACTAATTTTACCACCAGGTATATTTCTTTTTAACATAGGTGCTTGACAAGAGTGAGTCTACTGCTAGTTTGTGAAAGACGGACCAAATTGGGAGTAGCACTGAGATTTCGGGCTAAGAGATTCATAATAGCCTGGAGTGATGGTTCTCAAACTTTAGTACACATCAGAGCTATAGAGGTTTTTAAAACAGAAACTCTGCAATGCAGTCCTAGAATATCTGTTTCAGTACATTTCGGGTATGACCTAGATCTGCGTGTCTAAGAGTTCTCAAGTAGTGTTACCAGAATTAGAGAATACAAATGCAGTTAAGCTGAATTTTAGATGAATAAAAAAAATAACCTTTTTAATGGTTCATGCAGTATTTAGGTCACACTTATACTAAAAAAAAAAACTCATTGTTTATGAGTTCATACTGAACTGGGTACCCTGCATTTCATTTGGTGACCCTATTCCCATGTCATATTGTTGCCATCATTCCTGGGATCACACTTTGAGAACCACTGTTGTGTCTATGTGTCTACTTATTCACTATAAGTGCTTGTTGTTCAGTCTAGAATTCACTATAGATATTTTCTTGTAAGTTATTTAAATGGTAATACACACATATGCATAACAGTATCTTAAAGTGGAAGTTTTGGTTGGCACATAAAAAGGAAATTAGTATCACATTTTTAAAAGAGGCATTGGACCATATGCAGAAATTACTAAGAGAATTCTTGAAACATAGTTCTTTATGTTTTACTACTCTTTAATCCTCAATTACATGTAGTGTACAAAAAGACTCAGTATTGCCAAATCTGGTGTCAATTTTATTGAAGTTTTCTTTAGTGAGAGCTTCTCATGAATCCAAATAACTACTCAAAGAGGGAAATATGAAGCATGATACCTCAAATCCAAAGGCATCAGAAGACTTTCAAGAAAAAGGACTCAGGAGCACATAGGGATAGAGCTTTTGGTGTGCCCAAGCATAGTTGGCTTGTTACATCTATAATAGAAGTAATGAATTGAAACTGTGACTTGAAATGACCCTAATGTGTTTTATTTCATAAGGTGAACTAGACAAGTCATGGGTTTGCCAAAACTTGTTCTGGGGTCTATAAAAGAAATAGTTATCCAAAATAAGTAAACTTAAGTAAGAATGGATAAGAAAATTAAGTTGATTTTAGTGTTAAATCTCAAGCATATTATTGTTCAAAGCAATAGTTATAGATATTTACTGGGTCAGCTTTGTTTATTCTTCAACACACATATATTTTGTGTATCTGTGTTATATGTATCTGTGTATCACAAACACACATATACACATAAGCCTACCTAGCCTATGCATCTACCTGATATATTTTATTCTATAATGTGTACCAGGATATTCTCCAACAATTATTTTTTGTTGGCAATATAAAATCTGAGCTGAATTGTCTTCATTGAGCATTATGAGAAGATACAACTTTCTAGTTCTGCCTGTGTTCTTGGACTCTTCAGATTCACCTTCCACACATGCCATTTTGCTTTCAGCATCTTTCTGCTGTTTATATTCAAGGGTATTGTATGATATATTTAAGCATTAACCTCACTGTTTGGGAGAATTTTAGATGTACAGAAAATTGGCAAAGATAGTACAGAGAGTTCCCATAAATCCAGCATACAGTTTCCCCTATCACTGACATCATATATTAATATGGTATATTTGTCACAATTAATGAACCAATTTTATGTATTATTATTAATAAAACTCCAAGCATTATTCAAATTTTCTTAGCTTTTATCTGATGTCCTCTTTTTCTGTTTCAGAATCCCACCAGGATCCCATGTTACATTTAGTTGCTATGTCTTCTTAGGCGACTCTTGGATGTGATGGTTTACTAGACTTACCTTGCTTTTGATGATTTTGACAGTTTTGAGGATTCTTAGCCAGAAATTAAAAAAAAAAAAAAAATCTCTCACTTGGGACTTATCAGATGCTTTCATCATGATTATATTGAGGTTATGCGTTTTGGGGAGGAGGACCACAGAGGCAAAGTGCCATTGGGATCACATTATGGCAAGGATACCTCCAACAAATGTGAGCTATTTCTTTTAATGTTGATCTTCATCACCTGTCTGAGGTGGTATTTGTCAGTTTCTGCACTGGAAAGTTACTTTTCCGCCCTCCTTCCGTAATATATATCCTTGTCTTTGCCAACAATTTTGCATAGGGTTTCTGTTGAATACAGATTAAAGTGTGTGGTGGCTGAATGTTTTTTTTTTTTTTTTTAAACAAAACCAGCTGTGTGTGAAAGTAACTGAGCCTCACATAGTTATTCAATTATCAATGATTCATTAACCTATATCCATCATGGCTTCAAAAGATGATTTTAAAACTCTGGTGTACTGAGGGTGGCATCTTATAAGGTAAAGCAAGCTTTCTCTACAGTGTGATAACAGGATTCTCATATTCTGTAAAACTGTACTCAACTGTGTTCATTTACTATGACACAGTCCCTAATATTAAAACTTAGGACTTTCATAGTGATTTTACTTGTATAGTAGTTTGCCAACAGTTTTCTTTATTTAAAAGTAAAATTGATCTTCTGACATTGCTACCCTAGAGAGTATTTAATAATTAGCCTTCCTTTCAGCAACTCATGCCTCTGGACTATTTGTTCATAGGTTGTTAATTCTTACTTTTAAATAATTTAAACACCAACCTGAATATTAAGCATATTAGCTGCTGTTATTGATAACAAGCAACTTTAAGGACATTTTGTATTTCCACAAATGCTTCCTCACACTTCCTGAGTTACTGAAAATATTTGCTTTATTTCATTTAGTTAAAAGTTCCAGTATTTTTCCTATGCTACTTCACCCTGAAGACAGGCAGCAACCTTATAACTTATTGGAGTTGTCAATAGGCTTCATGGAAAAAACACTAGCAGTGGGTAAGGAAGGTGAAACATCAAAGTTTAATTGTGAAAAATGAATGAGTATTTAAAGGCTGAACACAAATCCAAAAGATAGAAACCCACAAAATTAAAGCAAATAGATTTATGAGTAGACTGGACTACATTCTAAGAAGGTTAATTGTCTAGAAAGTTATTAGTGATATTTACACTGATAACACCTGCATCAAATAATCTTATGAATTTAAGGATTAGACTGTCCAGATTCCTTATTAAGGTAATTTAACATTGAGAAAAGTTATTCTATGGGTTACTTACAAAGCAAGTGCTTATTGAGTTTGCCAATTTTCTCACAATTTGGGGTTTAGGAGTTATCTTCTGGATAGAAAAACAAGCCAGTTAACAACATTAAATTTATCCTTATTTGCCTAAGGCCGACATATTTTATAATGATCTCTCAGAGTAAGAAGGCTGCTAGAATAGAGTACGCAGAATTTAAAGATGTGAAATGGAGGTCCTCTCATTTCTCTCTCCTACCACTTTAAATCCCATAATTTCTTTTTTCTTTAGAAAAAGTAAAAAAAGAAAAGAGAATGGTCAGGGGGTGCAAAATGGGCCATAAGCCATCAATGCAATATATGAGCCAAATTACGATAGGACAAAGTGTGGATCTTCACTCAATGGGTTTCTCTAATAAGTAATTCATACAAATAACAATATATTGCTCATCCCTTTTTGATTACCTTCAGATGATGCAAATAACACATATGTACATGAGTAAAGGCTGAAATGATTATCTATTCCCAAATATATACTCTTAATACTTTTCTCTGTGTAATATGTGTGCATATGTACATGCAATGTGTGTGTGTGTGTGTGTGAGAGAGAGAGAGCGAGAGAGCAAGAGAGCGAGCCAACAGTCAGAGAGAGAGAAACAGACTTCTCTTGGTCAAAAATATCCTAAGAATGTGCATTTAATCTCAGTACTTTATTTGGAATAAATTATAATTCTAATTATCCCTAGATTATTTTCCATAGATCCTTTAACTATTATCAGACACTAGATATAGTAACAGTGTTAAATAATTTAAAATAACATAATGCTCCTAGACTTCTGTTTTACAGGTTTAACATATTCAACATCCACGAACATTCAACAAATATTTATTGAATCCTCCTATGTTGCAAGCACCACACTTGATGTTAAGGTATAAAAGGGAGTATTCTAAACAGCCTGTCCAGGAGTATACAATGGCTGGGAGGTGACATTAGACAAGAAATTACAAGTATAATTATAGTCAGTGCCAAGAAAATACAGATGAATGAATGAAGAAACTATAAATAGAGAAGATAAAATACAGGTTATTGTAAGACCTGTGGCTGAGAAATTAAATTTATCTAGATAGTGTGGTGTGTCAATGGGAAAATGGTCTTTGAGGAGGTAACATTTACACTGAGAAAATAGAAACAATTATCCAGGAGAGAAGATGAATGGAATAGGGTGGTCGATCCGGGTAGAAGAAATAGTTCCCTGAAGCAAAATACACAGATGGTCCAAAACAAAAGTGATGGTTTGAAAATTAGGAATATAGTCAGAGGAGGTGGTTCTAAAAGTTATAATTTCTTCTAAAAGATTGCAATCTCTGTAACAAAAAAGGGCTGAACAAAGCAAACATAACTGGTTTGGGTTTTTTTCAAGTGCTCTATAATATGTTGTGCTGTTAAAATTTTAGTCCTCAAAAAAACATCCTTAATAGGTTGATGTTAGGTACATTTTTCCGGAGGGGGTTTCAGAAGCTTGAAAATTCCATTTTCAAGATCATCTAGCTAGCAGGTGGCAATATGGGTTACACAGGATCTGTCTGATCCCACAATTTATTTTCTTCTCACTCTTTCACTCTTTAATTCTGTACAATTATTTTCTGCTTTTTGTCTCATGAATTCAACACTCCTGACCCTTTATGTTGGCAAGTCAGTGTCTCTCTCCTTCCTGTTTGCAACTCACCTTCCCCTCATAATGAGGAAAGGATGTTATAAGAAGTCTTCTATCTGATTCATTTTAACTGAAATGCTTTACAATTGATTAATGCCATATGATTATGGAGAAGCAGAATGAACACTGAAACAGTTTAGTAAGTGAAGGCAGAAGACTTTTCCCAGAGCTCCACCTGCCTGAGATCATTTGATTTGTTCTAACCTGGAGGGATAGCTTCACGCAGATGATCTTAAGGGTCAAGGATTTATCTTAATCTTTCGATTCACTACATATTCACCTTAGTTTTTTAGGAGAAAAAATATATAAACAAAATTCACAGATAAGGTGATATATAATTGCTTGTGTGTGTTTTTAGTTGACTAACGTGCTGAAGGATATTACATTCTTTGGTTGAGGAAAGGGAGGAACCTCCTTTATCTCCATGAGACTTCTCCACCAAAACAGTTACTAATGTAACTGCTACCTGCCCATTAAAGTGAGTTTTATTGTCACATTTGTCAATCAAAATGAGCTCTACTAAGAATGACTGGATAATTATGCCTTTCTATGGGAAAAAAGAAATTGTAAAAAAAAAATCAAGTCTTATACTTGATTTAGAAGCAATGAATGTTCTGTAGACTCCAAGGTGACCAACATATGATTAAGAATACTAATTAATTATAACATTTATTTAGATTCCCTGTGAGGTATCCAAATTGCTTGTGGGAACATAGAAATATTTTATATTGGCTTAAGAAAAGAAGGAAATCATGTCATTTGTAACAATATGGATGAAACTTGAGAACATTACATTAAGAGAAATAAGTCAGTTACAGAAGAATGAATACTGCATGATTTCACTTCCAAGACATATCTAAAATAGTTAAACTCATGGAATAGAATGGTCTAGGAGGTAGGGGAGGGGAAATGAAGAGTAGTTCTGTGGGTATAAAGTTTCAGTAATACAATAATGAATGAATGAATGAATGAATGAATGAATGAATGAATCAACTATAGAGATCTGCTGGAAAACGTAGTGCCAATAGTTAGCAATATTGTAATGTACACTTATAAATTTGTTGTAAGGGTGCACCTCATTTTAAGTATATTTACCCCAGTAAAAGGTATTTTATATGCTCAATTTGTTTCGAGTTTTATTGAAAACTGTAAAAAATAAAATTATGTTGCGTTTAGAAACTAAAAGAAGCAAGACAAGTTCTTGTTAGAACATTTTTCAACCTGAACATGTAAAGAAAGCTCTGGGTTCAGTCTGGTTTGGACAGTACATGGCAGTCTAGGGTTGTGATTTAATGTTTTTAAGAAAATACCCATACTAATGTGGAAAGAGAAAAACCTCTACCTACAGTTTCATTTCAGTTTCTACTTTTGAGACATGAAGTTAATTCTGAGTTGGTTTAATAATCTCTGATAATTGAACAATAAACAACTTTCCAAATAGGAGTATAAATTATAAAGGCAAGATTATGTATGTTTCCAAGCAGCATAAACAACAAATATTTTGAACGCCTCTCCTTGGACTTATCATAAAGGACTGAGTATAAACACTATTTTCCTTTTGTTTTCTGACCAAAATCAAGATCAAACAATTGTATATGGAAATGTCCTATCATGGTACTAGTTTCTATATGTGTTGACAATATTATAACCTTAAAATCAGGATATGTGATCAGATAATAATTTTTTTAATTTATAAACTAATTTGTCTGGAAAATCTTAAAATTTATAGAAATTAAATCACTTTAGTTATGCATTTAACAGACTGGTTTAATTGAAAAGAATGAAATTCTAGGAAACAAGACTGTCCCATAAAAACCAATACCTATGACTACCATCATTTTTATAGAATGATCCCCTGAAGAATAAGTTGCAGCCCTCTGCTCAATCTTATTTTAATTTTGTTAAGCAATGGGCCTTGTGCCCCTTCCCTTGGGGGACACAGTTTAAACGGATTCTTATGATTAAAAGGTTTTCTTTAATGTGATTCCTGCTGGCAAGTGGGCTCCCACTATATTCTGAGTCTGGATCTTTCTGATGCCTAATAGTTGGAGGTGTGATTTTTAGAAGAGATAATTCAGTTGTGGTTAGAGGGCAAAAGAAAGGAAAACACACACACACACACACACACACACACACACACACACACAACTGCCAAATAGCACATTCAGTAGTAGTTCTCATGAAATTTTTAGAGCAGGCAATTCCAGCCCCCACACACTTCAATGGAGGTAAGACCCTAATGCACTGAGTAATGTTTTGAAACATGCATCATGGAAATACTTAAAACCTTTTCTTCAGCTATGGTATTAGGTCCAGTTACATTGTTATTTATGTAATGCAGCTGACTGACGTCCCATAATTTCTTTCTCTATATAGGTCTTGCCTTTTGTAATAGCTATCAATGGGTACCATTTCTCTTGGACTAATCTTTGTCTATAAAACTAGCCAGACAGTCTGTCTGAAGCTCTCATACTCTTCCTGGGAGTTTTTTTATTTTTGGGAGAATCTCCCATAAGTTAGAGCCAACCTTAGAACAAAAGTACAGATAAGTAAACTGATTAAAAATTCAAATTATCTTCCATTTACTGAGCACTTACTATCGGATAAGCATGTTTTTAGAAACGATCCTGAATTTTTATCGCAATGATAGGAGAAGGATATCAATGTTCCCAAGTTTCTTGTTAAGGAAACTGATTTTCAATAAGATTAGCCAACCTCTTCAGGCCTATGTAGCCAGGGCATGGGAAAGCTAAGATATGGTTCTAAAATCTCAATTCTCTCTATTAGTCAAAGGATCTCTTTTTAATCATACATTGTTATGTGGAAACAGCAGGAAACACATAGGTGGCAATCAGTTCTTTAATTACAGTTCTTTATCAAAAACAACACATCATGAAATAACACTCTTTTTAAAGAATGCAATAGAAAGAAAATAAGCCATTCAAACTGTGGTAAGTCACTGGAATTTGGAGCTTTTTTCTCTAAGCCTCAGTTTTTCACTTACAGAGAGATAAATGCTCACTTCCAAGCGTTGTTATAAGCTAGACATGCGTGCCTGCTTAGCCCAGCGCCTTACACACACAAAACAAAACATACATTTGAGATGCACTGTAGTCTAGTGGTTAACAGTATAGCACTGTTTGCATGTCAATCCTAACTATTACTTATTAGCTGAATATCTTTATGAAACTTACTGACCTCTCTGTAGCTCAGCTTTCTTACTAAGATGGATTTAATAGTAGCACCAATCTGATGGGGTTGTGAGGAGAAAATGAGTTT
Organism: Enhydra lutris kenyoni; assembly: GCF_002288905.1. NCBI lineage: Eukaryota > Metazoa > Chordata > Mammalia > Carnivora > Mustelidae > Enhydra > Enhydra lutris. The sequence goes on along the minus strand of NW_019154121.1, from coordinate 10,473,525 downwards.
GGAAATATAAAACTCATAAAAGAGTTCCTAGTCCACTTTAAGGGCTCAAAATGTTAGCCACTAATAAATCACCATTATTCAATCTAGATGTTTTTGTCCTGCTCTGTCTCAGGGCCTGGCACCTCCTCCTCCTGTTTTCCTCCTTCTTCTCTTTCTCCTACTCCCCTTTTCTTGCAATACAGCTTACGTACTATGTATTTGTGTATCTGTTTTCTCTCACTTGTCTTTACCCCCCTCTATTTCCTTTCAGATACTAGCTGCCGCCACCCCCACTCCCTGCCCCAGGTATTCTGTTATGTTTCTCATCTGTGTGGACTGAATTTGAAGAGATGCCCAATAGATCAAGGTAAAGAGTCAGCTTTGCTGGGGAGACAGCCTTGCTCTACAGACAGTATAAATCTGCAAGAGCTGTGTATGGAGTCAGGAATCAGTCTCATTTAGTACTCTTCTTCTCAGTTAATTTGAAATAAGCTTTTCCTCTCAAAAACAAAACAAAACAAAACAGAAAAACAAACAACAATAAAAAAAGAGTCTCAGCAGTTGAAAATTTACTAAAAGAAAACCTCACTGCTATGTAAACCTTCAAATGGATTTGTTGCTGTTCAATTAAAAAGAAATAGCGACAAGGAAACACTTTCTTTTAACTTTCCCTAGACTTTTAAAATATATTAAAAAGAAAAGGCAAGACGTATTTTCATTGCTTGGCATGCTTATGCTTTCTCTTTCATTCTTTTGTATTGGCAGTTCCATCCACTATACTTTGGTGAATTTTTGCAAAATAAACCGTATTTTACTATATCCATGGGGTACTGACAAACAGAAAGTTTAATGTTTGGTGCTACAGAGAAAAATGGGTTTCTTCCATTTTCCCCCCTCAATATGGGGAAATAACAGAAATAATTAGAACCTATTTTTATATGATACATAAAACCGAGTGTCAGCAATGTCTGCTTTTCTATACAAAAGTGTTGAAATCATAAGAGAAGCTAGTGGCACAAGTGTAGGGATCCTCTCCAAACTTCTTTTTTCTCCACTTGGAGAAAAGCACCTTGGAATTAGATTCTCACACTAACCAGAAAAAGTACCTATAGTTATGCAAAATCAAAGCCAAGTAAACTGCCCAGAGACTCTAGGTAATTCATATGGTTCAAATTCTAGTTTTATTTGGAAAAAAAAAAAAGAAAGAAAGAAAAAAGAAACATTCTTCCTACATTTATGCTATGGAATAAAATTCTTAGATTAGCTTTAAATACCTGTCAATAGTCAGGAAATGCTTTTTACAATTTAAATGATCTTAACTTTAAATTTGTGCTTCCCGTATAATCATATTTCTCTAAGGTAGATATCAAATTTGTTTACATCCAAGCCATGTGAATGAAATAAATTACATTTTAGAAGCAGCTAGTTAACTATGCTAGAGAGAGGCAGCTTTTATTTTTGTAAGATGCACCATGTTAAAACTAATCTGCAATGCATGTAGATTCAATCATACAACAGCAGCTGTTGTAAAAATACATCTTAAAATCAAAGTCATTTGTGCCGAACGCTTAAAATGAGTTGTAGTTTGGGAGGCAGAAATCAAATGTGATTTGTTTTGGTTACTTTATGAAAGCCATTTATTTAAGGGGGTATTTGATAAATAATAATTGTACTTATCACCTTGAATAAAGGCTGGCAGCTCTGAATTAATTACATTTTGGTAGATTTAGAAGAGTCTTATGTGAGATATAGCCTAGTGACTATATTTGCTGCTAGATGTCACTATTGTTTCAAAGTTATTTAACTGAGGGCTGCTTTCTTGGACTGTGAAAAGGGAGGCATTTGGTTGGTCACCCTTGTTGGTCGAAACAAGATCACCAAACGAAAAAAATTTTAATACCATCTCTATTAGGTAAAAAAACTGTTTAATACATACTCAGAGTGCACATGAGATTTAATTGCCCTGGAGATTTCTTCATGATACTTTTGTTATCAACATGACAGAAGATGGTGGGGGCAGTAACTGGTGGGAAATCTACAGGTTTTTTTTTTTTTTTTTTTTTAAGATTTGTTTATTTATTAATTTGCGAGAGAGTGAGAGAAGAGAGCATGAGCCGGGGGAGGCGCAGAGGGAGGAACAGGGAACCCCAAGCGGGATTTGATCCTAGGACCCCAGGATTATAACCTGAGCTGAAGGCAGTTGCTTAACTTACTGAGCCACCCAGTTGCCCCAGGAAATCTACAGTTTTGACTGTATTCCAGACTTCACGCTAATTAAGACTATCTTGAAATATCAAGCACAAATGTATTTTACCACTGTACCTGTTTGGTTGTTTTTTAAAAAAATACCCCAATATGTTTATGGTTATATATTTCATTTACATATATATGTATATATTAGGTGTATATAAAAAGATGTGTGTGTGTGTGTGTGTATACATATACATCTTTTTTTCTCCTACACTGGGAGATTTTCATAGGTCATTACATATATTGTTCTGACATAAGTTACTGAATGTTTCTAGTTCCCTCCAGTTGGAAACCATCTATAATACTTGGACTGTCAGTATAATGTCATTAGCACCTTGGGGGATAAAAATCTAAACATGAATAGAACTTTGAATAGAACTTTGTCCTACAGAATAGGAGTTGCACATATTTGAACACGGCTCATGACTTTAACCTAAAATCATTTGATTTCATTGCCTTGTTAACAGCTTACTACTTACTTATAGGGTTATGAGAAGAGTCATTTGGAGTTCATAGCACTGTCTTATAAACAATGGAGCACATCATTAAACCAAAATAGAGTTATTATTTTTTTTTTTAGAAAAACAATTATGAACATTCATGGAAGGCTCCCCACATGAATAAAGGAAAACACTACACTTGTGGTTCAAGAAAATATTGTAATTTAAGACAAAATGGGAATGATAACTCATAATTTTCTCTATGAGATCAAGAGCCCTCGATTCTTTTAATCTGCAGTGTGGAAACTGTCAGACAAAACCTGCCACACAAAACACATTATTAAGCATTTCATTTATGCAAAATTATACAGAAATGGCATTTTTTAAATTGGATGAGGTAATTTGGTACAGGAATCATCTAAAATGACAGTTCGACATAATTAATTTGATATGTGGCTAGAGTTTCAGAGTATGAACAGCTCCACAGGAAATAACCCATGAGTACGTAGGGTTATACCTTTTTTCTAAATTAAGTAATTGTGAACCTATAGGTATGATTCTATTTTTCACGACTTTGTTAGTTGAGAGGAATGAATGATACAAGGGGAATCATTTTTCTGTTTTAATTTTATTTTAAGATGTAAATTTGCAAAACATATTTTCTAAGCCACTGTGTCAAATATACAAATCAAAAAAGCAAATTTACATCTAGCTCTGCTTTAATACTTATGCATTAAAAATACACAAAAAAGTGTTTCATTTTTAGCTAAGACCTAGTATGATGTGTTTATGGCACTTGTGTAAGGGATACAGAAATTAGTGACTCTATCTCAGCTTTTTGATCCTTCTTTGAAAAAGCTGGCCAGAGAAAGAGGCTTAATTTTCAGATCTGGTTAAGTTTGCTATAGAGGAAATCAAAAGAGTAAGTAGTGGGTCAACATAGATCTTCACAGGATTCCACCCACTTGGAAATTCAACCCTTGAATGACCTGAAACCTTACAGAGAACTATTTCCATCCTTTGGTTGTGAGAAGGTAGCAAAGTTTTGCATTTATGGTAACCTAAATGCAAAATCAGACTATCGATCTATCCCTGTCACAAGTTCTACTTTGATAGTGAGTCCCAAGAATACTTTATAGAAGAAAAAGGCTGCTTTTCTCAATATACCCCAAATTTCCATAAAAATTTAATCCTAAAAAAGGCTTCTCATATTTATATATAATTTTCTCCTCCAAATAAAAGATTTTTGTCTTGGCTACCTTCATTGCAAAAGGAATTAAAAAGTAGATAGTAAAAATTATTCCAGAAGCTGCACTAAAATGCATTATTACTTCTACTTTTAAACTATCATAAAATAAATCTGTGTTCACTGAATTTGAGATAACACATTCCTTAAAAAATGCTTTTGGAATTGAAAAGAAGGAAAAGAAAGTAGTGAATAAAAAAGCATTCAGTATTTCCAAACAGTATTAAGAATTAGTATCAGACATAAAATTCTGTTTCTCTTAGCTTTGCGCAGTGGCAGTATCGTAGCCAATGAGGTTTATCCGAGGCGCGATTATTGCTAATTGATTATTGCTAATTGAAAATTCTGTTTCTCTTAACTAGCTTTTCTCTAACAATTGCTTTTCCCCTCCCTTTCGGCTCTTCCTCCCATCTTGTATTACATCTCAATCATAAAGCCATTTTTAATAAAAATCATGTAGATTCATATAATTGTATTTGTTAAAGAGTTGAGTCTAATGATCAGATACCTAGTATTTTAGAAATAACATATCCTTAGCTGAACACATGTTTATAGAGGAAGAACTAGTTTGATTCAAATTAGCTACTGATATATACATTCAAAATGCTACTTCTCTCCAGGGATCTTCCACAATCATCAGATGATTTCCTCCTGGGTGTTGATGTAATAAGGTAACTTAGTAGTTAAGACACTCTGGTCTGACTCTATATGAACTGGGCAAATTACTCAACTCTTTGAGCTATGTTTTCCACAAAGGAAAAATGGCACAACTATGAAGGCATTTTATTGGGTGGTTTTATGATATGGAGGTTAGGGAAGGTAACTGGGTTTATAAGTAAGCTGTTAAACTCTGACAGTGAAATTTGGTAGTGAATCATAGTTCAAAGAGAAAGTACAGAATTCTTCTGTTCTGCAGGTCTAAACAAGTTGACAAAGGAAAAAGCCATCTTTTTGGGCCAACCATTAATGTTATTGGTAATCTACATGGAGTACAATGGGAATTCATGGCAGAAAAACACTAAAAAGAAACATTTTGACTTGAAACTGCATTTATTTAGAGATGCTTTGGTCAAAGACACATATCGTTAATCATATAGATAATAAGGTATAACTACATTGATCAGAATCTCTTATTGAGTCTTGAGGCCAGCCCAACTGAAAAGGGTTTAATTATATGGTATAGACATTTTGCATGTCTTTTCAGGGGGAATTCAGTAGCTAAAATAAACTTCATGGTAATCCTGTGTCAATAGTGAATATTCCACTACTTGTAGTCCACTGGATGTGACATCTTCTGACACATCTGAACTTTTTACATACTGATACCAAACATGGCCACTTTTCCTGGATTCACTATTCAAGGATAATCCCAGAAGTCACTTTTCCAAAGTCTCTTCTTTATCCTTATTTCCTCACCATCAAGCTGCATTGAGTGCTCAGTGTTAGTCAGAATCTTATATACAGACATTAGAAACACTGTAGATAGTTTAAGAAGAAAAGAATTTATTAAGTGTTATCAACAGCTCACTGGAAGAGTTTAAAAATTTTTCAGAAAAAAATGAAGAAAAGGACTGCCAGCTAAACTTTCAGGAGAACTTCCAAAACCAGGGCACAGAACAAGGTCAAGGGAGTTGCTGCCTCTACCATGATTTGCAGGTCCAATAAACTGCTCCCGTGGCCACTGGCTCTATTACAAGCCACCTGTGCCATAACAGGGTGGCTGTCATATTAGAAAGCCAAGTGCTTTACTGAGAAGCTGTCAACACTAGAATGACAAAACTTTTGCTGATGCACTTATCAAAATAGAAATTTTCTCCCCCTTGCCATGCTCCTCAAATAATTCAGTTCTTTTTCAGACTTGTATAAACACATATGACTGGTGGAACCTAAATTATGTACAGAATCCCAATTGCATGGGAAGGTGGAACACTAACGTTGGTTTTTTGTTTGTTTGTTTGTTTGTTTTTTATTAATTTCTTTTCAGTGCAATAGAATTCATTGTTAATACACCACACCCAGTGCTCCATGCCATATGTGCCCTCCATAATACCCACCACCTGGCTCCCCCAACCTCCCAACCCCCGCCCCTTCAAAACCCTCAGGTTGTTTTTCAGAGTCCATAGTCCCTCATGGTTCATCTCCCCTTCCAATTTCCCTTAACTCCCTTCTCCTCTCCATCTCCCCATGTCCTCCATGTTATTTGTTATGCTCCACAAATAAGTAAAACCATATGATAATTGACTCTCTCTGCTTGACTTATTTCACTCAGCATAATCTCTTCCAGTCCCGTCCATGTTGATACAAAAGTTGGGTATTCATCCTTTCTGATGGAGGCATAATACTCCATAGTGTATATGGACCACATCTTCCTTATCCATTCGTCCATTGAAGGGCATCTTGGTTCTTTCCATGGCTTGGCAACCGTGGCCATTGCTGCTATAAACATTGGGGTACAGATGGCCCTTCTTTTCACTACATCTGTATCTTTGGGGTACATACCCTGTAGTGCAATTGCAGGGTTATAGAGAAGCTCTATTTTTAATTTCTTGAGGAATCTCCACACTGTTCTCCAAAGTGGCTGCACCAACTTGCATTTCCACCAACAGTGTAAGAGGGTTCCCCTTTCTCCACATCCTCTCCAACACATGTTGTTTCCTGTCTTGCTAATTTTGGCCATTCTAACTGGTGTAAGGTGGTATCTCAATGTGGTTTAATTTGAATCTCCCTGATGGCTAGTGATGATGAACATTTTTCCATGTGTCTGATAGCCATTTGCATGTTTTCATTGGAGAAATGTCTGTTCATGTCTTCTGCCCATTTTTTGACATGATTATCTGTTTTGTGTGTGTTGAGTTTAATAAGTTCTTTATAGATCCTGGATATCAACCCTTTGTCTGTACTGCCATTTGCAAATATCTTCTCCCATTCCGTGGGTTGCCTCTTTGTTTTGTTGACTGTTTCCTTTGCTGTGCAGAAGCTTTCGATCTTGATGAAGTCCCAAAAGTTCATTTTCGCTTTTGTTTCCTTTGCCTTTGGAGACATTATCTTGAAAGAAGTTGCTGTGGCTGATATCAAAAAGGTTACTGCCTATGTTCTCCTCCATGATTCTGACAGATTCCTGTCTCACATTGAGGTCTTTTGTCCATTTCAAGTTTATCTTTGTGTAATGTGTAAGAGAACGGTCGAGCTTTATTCTTCTACATATAGCTGTCCAATTATCCCAGCACCATTTATTGAAGTGACTGTCTTTTTTCCACTGTTCATTTTTTTCCTGCTTTGTCAAATATTATTTGACCATAGAGTTGAGGGTCCATATCTGGGCTCTCTACTCTGTTCCACTGATCTATGTGTCTGTTTTTATGCCAGTACCATGCTGTCTTGGTGATCACAGCTTTGTAGTAAAGCTTGAAATCAGGTAACATGATGTCCCCAGTTTTGTTTTTCTTTTTCAACATTTCCTTAGCAATTTGGAGTCTCTTCTGATTCCATACAAACTTTAGGATTATTTGCTCCAGCTCTTTGAAAAATGCTGGTGGAATTTTGATCGGAATGGCATTAAAAGTATAGATTGCTCTAGGCAGTATAGACATTTTAACAATGTTTATTCTACCGATCCAAGAGCATGGAATGCTCTTCCATCTTTTTGTGTCTTCTTCAATTTATTCCATGAGTGTTCTGTAGTTCCTCAAGTACAGATCCTTTACCTCTTTGGTTAGGTTGATTCCCAGGTACCTGATGGTTCTTGGTGCTATAGTAAAGGGAATCGATTCTCTAATTTCCCTTTCTGTATTTTCATTGTTAGTGTATAAGAAAGCCACTGATTTCTGTACTTTGATTTTGTATCCTGCTACATTACTGAATTGCTGTATAAATTCTAGTAGTTTGGGGGTGGAGTCTTTTGGGTTTTCCATATAAAGTATCATGTCATCTGTGAAGAGAGAGAGTTTGACTTCTTCATTGCCAATTTGGATACCTTTTATTTCTCTTTGTTGTCTGAGTGCTGTTGCTAGGACTTCTAATACTATGTTGAACAAGAGTGGTGAGAGTGGGCATACTTGTCATGTTCCTGATCTCAACGGGATGACTGTGGGCTTTTTCCCACTGAGGATATTTGCTGTGGGTTTTTCATAGATAGATTTTATGAAGTTGAGGAATGTTCCCTCTATCCCTATACTTTGAAGCATTTTAATCAGGAACAGATGCTGGATTTTGTCAAATGATATTTCTGCATCAATTGAGAAGACCGTGTGGTTCTTCTCTCTTCTTTTATTGATTTGTTCTATCACATTGATTGATTTGCAAATGTTGAACCATCCTTGTAACCCAGGGATGAATCCCACCTGGTCTGGTGGATAATCTTTTTAATGTGCTGTTGGATCCTATTTGCTAGGATCTTGTTGAGAATCTTAGCATCCATATTCATCAGGGATATTGGTCTGAAATTCTCCTTTTTGGTGGGGTCTTCTCCTGGTTTGGAGATCAGGGTAATACTGGCTTCATAAAAAGAGTCCGGAAGTTTTCCTTCTGTTTCAATTTTTTGAAACAGCTTCAGGAGAATAGGTGTTATTTTTTCTTTGAAAGTTTGGTAGAATTCCCCAGGGAATCCATCGGGTCCTGGGCTCTTGTGTTTTGATCACTGCTTCAATCTCATTACTAGATATTGGTCTATTCAGGTTGTCAATTTCTTCCTGGTTCAATTTTGGGAGTTTATAGTTTTCCAGGAATGCATCCATTTCATCTAGGTTGCTTAACTTATTGGCATATAACTGTTGATAATAACTTCTGATGATTGTTTCTATTTTCTTGGTGTTAGTTGTGATCTCTCCCTTTTCATTCATAATTTTATTAATTTTATCCTTCTCTCTTTTCTTTTGGATTAGTGTGGCCAATGATTTATTGATCTCATTGATTCTTTCAAAAAAACAGCTTCTAGTTTCATTGGTGTGTTCTACTGTATCTCTAGTTTCTATCTCATTGATCTCTGCTTTAATCTTGATTATTTCCCTTCTTATGTGTGGAGTTGGTTTGATTTGTTGTTGGTTCTCCAGTTCTTTAAGGTGTAGAGAGAGCTGGTGTATTCTAGATTTTTCAATTTTTTTGAGGGAGACTTGGATGGCTAGGTATTTCCCCCTTAGGACCGCCTTTGTTGTAACCCATAGGTTTTGGGTTGAAGTGTCTTCATTCTCATTGGTTTCCATGAATTGTTTCAGTTCTTCTTTGATCTCCTGGTTGATCCAAGCATTCTTAAGCAAGGTGGTCTTTAGCTTCCAGGTGTTTGAGTTCCTTCCAAATGGCATTTAGGCCATTCACATTGAGAGTGATTATTGAGAGATACGTTTTTATTGACATTGTGTTACCTTTGAAGTCTTTCTTTCTGTAGATTGTTTCCATATATTTCTGTTCAATGATATTCTTAGGATTTTTCCTCTTTTATAGAATCCCCCTTAATATTTTCTACAGTGTTGGCTTGGTGGTCCCATACTCTTTTAAGCCTTGCCGGTCTTGGAAACTCTTTATCTCTCCATCCATTTTGAATGTCAGTCTTGTTGGATAAAGTATTTCTGACTGCATGTTTTTCTCATTTAGTGTGCTGAATATGTCTTTCCAGCCCTTTCTGGCTTGCCAGGTTTCTGTGGACAGGTCTGATGTTATTCTGATGGGCTTTCCTCCTCTGTACATAAGGAGCTTCTTTGTCTTAGCGGCTTTCAAGAGATCGTGTCTACAATAATGATTTCTCCATTTTGCTATTAGATCCTGGATTTTTTTTAGATTCTGTGATCTTGAGGGGAGACCATTCTGCCTCTAGTATATAAACACTGGTTCCATTCACGAGATTGGGAAAATTTCATGGAGAATTTGTTCCACTATATCTTCTAGACTTCTTTCTTTCTCCTCCCCCTCAGGGATTCCAATAATTCTGATGTTGGAACGTTTCATGGCGTCATTTATTTCCCTAATTCTGTGTTTGTGGCTTCTAAGCTGTTTGTTCCAGGCTTCCTCCTGATCCTTTTTCTCTATCTGTTTGTCCTCCAGATCACTAATTCTTTCTTCTGTCTCACTTACCCTAGCTTTTAGAGAATTTAGATTAGATTGGAACTCAATGAGAACATTGTGAACATCATCCCTGGTGGCTTTCAGTTCTGCCCTAATCAATTTCATTTTGTCATTCATGGCTTTCTCCAGCCTAGCTATTGCCTGAATTCCCTTTCCGACGTGTTGTCTATGTTGATCACCATTAACTCTGTTGTAGAAGGCCTAGCCTCTGAATTTTTCTTCTCTTGGGCATTCCTCCTCCTAGTCATTTTGGTGAGAGATGGCTGAACAGAAGTAGCTGAATGTGTTGACTGTGGTGCAGGCAAGGTGCACCCTGGAATGCTTCTGAGCAATCAAGAGTCTCCACCCAAATAAAAAAAAAAAAAAAAAAGAAAAAGAGAGAGAGAGAGAAAGGAAAAAAAAAAAAGATAAAATAAAAGAGAAGGTCTAGCCCAAATGGTCCCCAAGGTAAGATTTATGAAGTATACAAACAAAAACAGACAAACAAAAAGACTGATAAAAGTAGATGACAAGAGGAAAAAAAACATATATATATATGAAGACAAAACTAAAAAAAGAACCTCGTCAAAAAGAACCCCAAGTATAAGATTTATATACTACCAGGACAAACACAAATACACAGAAACACTAAGATAGAGGGGGATTAAAAATTGGTTTACCTATAGGGGTAGCGTTGATTGGGGAAAGGGGATTACCTTGAAGTTTAACTCTATATGAATATTAAGAAATAAAAATAAATAAAGAATAAACTAAATTAAAATAAAATTAAAAATTAAAAAAATAGAAAAGCAAAAGAAAAACACAGGTATATGTATCAAAAAGTTCAGGTTAAGGTTATTATGGAATTTGATGTACTGGACATCTCACTGTGATGGTAATTAGGTTAAAAATTATTTATTAAAAAAATGAACAAGAATAGTGGAAATGAATTAAAAATAAAGGTATCTATGAAGTAGTGGTGGTTGTTCTCTTGTCTTTTTTTTTTTTTTTCTTTTTGGTTGGCTTTCTGGGGGAGGGGCCTGCCACGTGGGTTTTCAGTCAATGATGTTCCCTGAGTTAAGTCCTCCCGCCTCCATCAAGGAAATGGGCTCTGAGGAAATCAGTTTTTCAGGCTTTTGTTCTCTAGAGGTTTTTTGTTTGTTTGTTTGTTTGTTCATTTGTCTTCTCTCGCCTTGTTGGCTTTGGATGGTTTTTGGAGGTTTAGAGGAAAGCAAACTGCACCCAGTCCTGCCTCTCAAAGAGAAGCCTCAGTCTGTTCCCCTCTGGGTGCTCCAGAGCACATACACTCCCCCTTGGCTGCTGGCAGAGCACGTTCCCAGTTGCTGTCCCTGCGGACGCAGGAACTCCTGCTTGTACCCAAAACCACGACAGTGGTGGCTGTCTGGGCACCTCCAGACCACCAGAGAGGTCCCAAGCAGCGATAGCACACTGAGATTTTCCCGCTGGCCTGGGCTGGGAGTGCTCAGACTCTCTTGGTCTGAGAGCACCGGGCTGGCACCTGCACACACCTCTCTCAGGAGAGGGTGTGGGGCGTGACTCAGACTCTGGTCACGTGGCCTGCGCACATGGGTAGTGCCAAGGACTGTGGTTCTGCCAGCTAGTGAGGCTCCCAGCACCTCACGGGAGCTACCACTCCAGCACTCCCAGGCACTCTTAAGTGCATTCACAGCTCAGGGACCAAGACCTAGTTTCTTTACTGCACTCTCTCTGGCTCAGCGCCAAGGGTGGCTGTCCTGGGTCTGGGGATTTAAGCCCCTGTCCCCAACCGCCCCGATTCCCACAATTTCCCCCCATGATCCTTTGCTCTTTTTGAGTGCTTTCAACCAGACCCCAAGTTAATGCTGGTCCCCAGTCACAGGGCACTCTTATATTGGGGTATTACTTTCCAATGGGTCGCTTCTGGTGGCTCCCTCCCCCTTTTGTTTATCTTCTGATATTGGTCCGATGTTCCCACTCTGCTTTACCTGCCCACTGATGTTCTTCTGCCCCCATAGAGATCCAGAAGTGTATAATTCTAATCTCAGGCTGATTTCATGGGTGATCAGAGTTCCTTGGTAGGTAATCAGCTCACTTTAGGGTACAGGTTGAAATGGCACCTCCTCCTAGTTCCCTGCCATCTTGTCTACCCAACACTAAGGTTTTTAACTGCCCTAACTTTCTTGTTTTATCCATAGAGAATGGCATGTCCAAAAAGCAGTGAACCCAGAATCTGCCACATACCCCTTCATTTTGCTCAATGATAATTTTTTATAGTACTTAGTAAAGGTGATAAGGATTGTAATACACTAGAGAGAGTTCTGTAATTTCTAATCAATATGGATAAACAGGGCCTACTTCATAATAATTATTATCATCTCATATAAAACAAAGTACATAAAAATACCTCAGCACAGTATAATCCACATATTAGGAATGACAAAATAACTATCATTATGATTGCTGCACTCTTACTTGTGTATCTATGTATTCTAGACTATAGATTCCTTGAAGATAGTGACTACATCCTTAGTTTCATATCCCAGCGCCCATCAGAGTATCTGGCACATCTACTATGTAGCAAATAAATCTTAGTAGAAGGAAGATTGCAAAAGTGTAAAGAAGTAGATTCTGAGGGGTACCTTAGAGATACCATAGGAATACTAAACATTGCCTTGGAATTTACTGAAGGGTCTTGAATTTTAAGAAATTAGGACAGTTTGCATAATGAGGTCAAATTACTCATTTTTGTTTATTTGCAAGTCAAGTAAAAAAATGAAGTGATTAATGAATATGCTTTTTAAAATACTAGTTATATATTAAAAATTGGGCAGACTCTTCTGTTAACTCACATATTACTTAATTAGCAATGTTAATGAAGGCTTTAAGCTAATCACCAATACATTTTTCTGCATATTATGGAAGCTACTTTCTTCAAATAAATTTAGCCTGCAAGGTGCCCTATTTTTTTATTATTCATAAACTCAATAGAACTTAGTTTGGTTTGTAAGAGATAATATTATCTGTATCTTATTTAAAGGATTAGGTAGGGACATTTTTCACTTGATATTATGAAACTGAAGTTAGAAAATCTTAAAAATTTGTGTTTTTTAAAGATTTCCTTAATCAACATTTTATACTTTTCTGAGTTATTACTTTTGTTCTGGATTTTATTTTATTATTATTATTTTTTTGTAAATTATTTTGTTTGGGTAGTTTAAATCATTCTAACATCTTAAAGTAAAAAGGGACATTTGACCATTTATTGGTGTCTTATATTCAGAGCGTTTACATAGTTTCTGTCGGCCAGTTGTCCAGTATCTGCTGGACTACCTTCCTGAAACATCCAAGACAGGGAAATTACTGTTTCACAATGTAGGTTGATTTCCCACAAAATTTCAAATTTACATAAGACTCTTTCTTGAAATACACTGGAAATCTGTTTTTTCTGTGTTTCACATATGTTTGCCTCATTTTACTAAGAAATAAAGGCTTTGAAATTTTCAGTTAATCTACACTGTACTTTTCACTTTCATATGTTTGAAAATAGCTTCCACTATATCCAACATTTTCCTCTTTATATTGATAAATTCCATATTAAATATTCATTGAAAATTTATTGTTCAGTTGATCCTATTTCCTGGCCCAAAGCCCCCATTCTCATATTTCAGACAAGGGCATTCTTTTCTTCAATAAGAAATCCCCCTCTTCAAACCCTTTATCTAGGATGTTTCCTTTAGGATTTTACCATAAATCTACAGCTTAGTTCCCAACTGTACTACTCATATATATATATATATATATACATATATATATATATATACACATATATATAAATTAGATGTTCTCCATTCAACCTATCTTGCGAAAATAATGTATTTAATTTTAAAAATTGGACAATATCCCTTCCTCACTGGCACAGTGGAAGCTGCCCCAGCAGGGCAAAGTCTTTTGACTCTCCTCCACCCTCCAGGAAGGGCCATAGAGAAGCAGCATTCTGAGAAAAGGATTTTTTAATCATTATAATATCCAAGGGCCACAACAAAGCTGCACATGCTTGATATGAATAGGAAGGCCAACGAAGACTTTGAAATTTGAGCTACAGTGAAGAACATTGTTTATATTCAAGAATGACCCATAGAAGGTTGTTAAACAGTGAGAATCAGAAAAGCACTGCAAAAACTTTACAAAAACTAAAGTGATATTTGATTGATTGCTCACAGAATCCAGGCTAGGAATTGTGCTCTGAATCCAACAGCACTGACTACTTGCTATAACAAAACCAATACAGTCCATCAGAACATTTTTTTTCATTGAAAAAGTCTCAAAACATAGTATTCAAATTAAATAGGGCGGAATACAAAATTACTGAACATACAAAGATTACAACTTCTCTGAGAAGTAAGAGAGAGAAAGCATTCTTGAAATATAAAGACAGAACTACTCTGAAAAGCAACAGGAGATATAAAAAGAACCAAGATCCATAACTGAAATTACAACAATAGTAATAAGCAAGTTCACTGAAGAGATTCAAAAACAGAATGGAGATAAAGAGTCAGTGAACTTGAAGGTAGATCAACAGAAATTATCAACCTGAATTAGAGAAAGAATAAAAAGCTGAAAGAAATGAGCATAGTGTTAGGTAATTTCAAAAGGTCTAACTAAGTTAGGCTTCGCTGGCATTCCAGAAAAAGAGAAAGAGAGACTGGTACACAAAAAAAAAAAGCTTCAGGGGGTGCCTGGGTGGTAAAGTCAGTTAAGCATCTACTCTTGGTTTCGGCCCAGGTCATGATCATGGGGTCATGAAATTAAACTCTGTGTAGGCTCTGTGCTCAGCATGGAGTCTGTTTAAGGTCTCTCTCCCTCTTCCTCTGCCCCTCCCCCATGCCTCTCTAAAATAAACAAATGAATCTTTAAGAAATATTTCAGGAAGTAATGACATAAAACTTCCCAAATTTGGTGAAAAACCTGTTTAATAACTCAATAAACTCTGTGAATTCAACAGAATAGATTCAAAGAAATCCACATCCAAATACATCAAAATCAGACTACTGGAAACCAAAGATAAAACAGAATACATACACAAAGAAACTATATATGATAAGTAAACTATATATAATAAGTATATCCTATATATAAAATTTTCTGTATGCATATAGAAAACATCTAGGAAAAAAGTAGCACATATCCTATTAAGGAATACAGATTCAAATTACTTCAGATTTTCCACCATGAAGGCCAAAATTTAGCTGAAGAACTGTATTTTAAATACTGATAACAATGATAGAAAGAAAAATGTTACCCTAATCCTACATCTAGCAAAATGATCTTTCAGAAATGAAGCCTGAAAACAAATATTTTGTCAGATGAAAAAACAGACACCTAAACTTTCATAAATGAAAAACAAAAGAAAATGTGCATATATGGTTAAATAAAATAGACTTTTTTGCCTGTTAAGTTTATTAAATTGTTTATGGCTATTGAAAACAAAAATTATAATATTTTCTGGTATAAATTTTAAGGTAAGCTCATATAATATATATGACAACATCAAAAATGCAAGAAGGTAAAGACCTGTATTTAATGAGATTTCTTTATTTTAAGGTTAACCAATAATTCTAAGTAGTTTGGGTAAATTTTTATATGTATGTTATAATCACTAGAGAAACAATTTTTTTTCAAAAGACAGTGGACATATTAAATTGGAACTCTAAAAATAATTCAAATAACTTTTAAACATTTTTTTAAAGATTATTTATTTGTCAAAAAGAGGGAGAGAACACAAGCAGGGGGAGTTGCAGGCAGAGGCAGAAGCCAGCTCCCTGCTGAGCAAGGAGACCCATGAAGGACTTGATCCCAGAATCCTGGGATCATGACCTGAGCTGAAGGGAACACAAGCAGATGCTTAAACAACTGAACCACCCAGGTAGCCCACCAAATAACTTAAAAAAAAAAAAAAAAAAAAAAAAAAGGAAGGGAAAACAGCGGAACAAAAACAAAACAGAAGGGACAAAAAGTAAACTCATAGACCTAAGTCCCACCTATTAATAATTATATTAAAGGTAAATTATCTAAATATATCAAATAAAAACCTGAGAGCTCTAATATGATTTTGAAAAATATCCTTCTATGTGTTATCTACAAGAAATACACCTGAAGCGCAATGGTATAAATGAAAGGATGGCAAAAACAAACAAACAAACAAACAAACAAAAACAAAACCCAACGATGCTAACAGCATTTTATTTTACTTTTTTTTTTAAATGATTTATTTATGTTTTAGAGAGAGAGACAGAGTACAAGTGGAGGCAGCAGAGGGAGAGGGAGACAGAGTCTCAAGCAGACTCTGCGCTGACCATGAAGTCAAATGTGGGGCTTGATCTCACTACCCTGAGATTATGTCCCCAGCCCAAACCAAGACTCCTATGCTCACCAACTGTACCACCCAAGCACTCTTCATGCTAACAGCATTAAAAAAAAAACCAAACCAAACCAAACCAAAACAAAACAAAAAAAACCCCAAGTATCTTTATAATACTAAAAAAGCAAACTTCGGAGAAAGAACATTATTACAGACAAGATTAGAAAATAGTAGTCAACTCATCAAGCATATATTATATAATAATTCTAAATGCATATGCTTATAGAGTTCTAAAAGACATGAAGGAAAAGTTAATAGTGAAAAGATTAATAGATATATCTATAATTACCCTTGGAGACTTCAATACTTCTTTGTCAGTAATCTATGAAATGCACAGAAGAAAAATTAGCAAGGATGACCTAATTAAAATTTATGGAATAATCCACCCAATAAGATAAAATACATATTATTTTCTAGTACTCATGAAACATTTACCAAGATAGACCACACTCTGGGCCATAAAACACACATCAATATATATAAAATAAGGGGACTTATTGAAAGTATAGTCTTTCAACACAAGGAAGTTAATCTAGAAATCAATAGCAAAATATCTGGAAAATGCCCATCTCTTTGGTAATTAAATAGCAGTAAACTAAATAATTCATGGGTCATAGCTCAAAGAAGATACCTTGAGGGAAATTAGAAATATTTTGAAAATAGAAATAGAACACATAAAAGTTTGTGGGAAAGGGGGTTAATATCCAAAATATATAAAGAATTATACAACTCCACAGCAAAACCCCTTAATAATCCAATTAAAGATGGGCAGAAAACCCGAATAGACGTTTTTCCCAAAGGAGACATACAGATGGCCGACAGACACATGGAAAGACGTCAACACCGCTAACCATCAGGGAACTGCAAACCAAAACCACAGTGAGATGTCACCTCACACTTGTCAGAATGGCTAGAGTCAAAAAGACCAGAAACGGTAAGTGTTGGTGAGGATGTAGAGAAAAGGAGACCCTTGTGCACTGTTAGTAGGAATACAAAGTGCTGCAACCAGTGTGGAAAATATTATGGAGTTTCCTCAAAAAATGAAAAATGGAAATACCATATGATCCGGTAATCCCACACTCGGGTATTTACCCAAAGGAAACAAAAACATGAATTCAAAGATATATGCACCTCTATGTTTACTGTAGCATTATTTACAAGAGCCAAATGGATAAAGTGGTGGGGGATGTGTGTGTGTGTGTGTGTGTGTGTGTGTGTGTGTGTGTGTGTGAGAAACACAATGGAATTTTACTAAGCAATAAAAAAAAATGAGATCTTCTATCATATCGCCTACATATGTGTTAAGCAATGCCTCCTTTAAAGGTAACAGCATACAACAAGGCATGTCCGAGCTCAAAACACTAGTGGAAAAGTAGTAGAATTGACTCTCTAAGACCATGTTGGTTAATTTAAGATACAGTATTATTGAATCTTTATTTATTTATTTATTTATTTGACAGAGAGAGACACAGCGAAAGAGGGAACACAAGCAGAGAGAGAAGGAGAAGCAGGCTTCCCGCCAAGCAGAGAGCCCAATGTGGTACTCGATCCTAGGACCGTGGGATCATGACTTGAGCCAAAGGCAGACGCTTAATGACTGAGCCACCCAAGCACCCCTTGAATTTTTTTTTTCTTTTAAGATTCTATTTATTTATTTGATAGAGAGATCACAAGTAGGCAGAGAGGCAGGCAGAGAGAGAGGGAAGCAGGCTCCCCACTGAGGAGAGAGCCCAACGCGGGGCTCGATACCAGGATGCCCAGATCATGACCTGAGCGGAAGACAGGGGCTTAACCCACTGAGCCACCTGGGCGCCCCCCACCTTGAATTTTTTTTTTTAAACACTGAATATTCACCCATATAGCCATCTTCATGTAGTATGCAGTTCTCTGTGCAGACTTCAAGAACAAAGGAAAAAAAGAATTAAGTGCTGTCTGATTCATTATACTCTCAGCATTCTTCTGATATACTGGTAGAGGTATCCCATTTTAGAAAAACTTAGCGTCCACATCTTCCCTGACTGCATGGGTGATGGTGTCTCTAAGACTGGTAACACAGGGTGAAAATAATTGTGGGGAAATATAATGAGTTCAGTTCTATGTGAAAAGCTTAGATATGGGCCTATATCCTACAGCTAGATAGTTTAGAAACGTGCACTTACAAGAGGCCTAGAAGAGACATGTGTGGGTATCACGATCTTTGCCAGGCTGTAGGTAGCTATTCTGTAAGCCTAATCAAGCAGTAATAGAAGGAAGGAATATGAGTCTAGAAGAGTAACAGTTTTCCTACGTGTGTTAACATGACTCCTACCTTTGCCTAATGACCCATGACAGCGGGCTCTGACCAACTAACTGGCTAAGCCCATTTATTAACACTCTGCTGAGATCTAGGGAATGGTGAAATGAGGAATTTGGTGCACTCTCCTGATTCCTTGGTCTTGTGTATATCATTTGCATTCTTTGTATGTTGATCAAATAGTAAAACAGAAGTGAAAGTAGGTTTTGTTTTTGTGTTTTAAATGAAGGAGGTGGTACAGTTTATTTATTTATTAAGATTTTATTTATTTATTTGACAGAGAGAGAGATCACAAACAGGCAGAGAGGCAGGCAGAGAGAGAGAGAGAGAGGGAAGCAGGCTCCCCGCCAAGCAGAGAGCCCAACACAGGGCTCTATCTCAGGACCCTGGGATCATGACCTGAGCCAAAGGCAGAGGCTTAACCCACTGAGCCACCCAGGTGCCCCAGAAGTGAAAGTAAGTTTAAACCTAGTCTGATTAGTTATTCTTGCCAAACTTGTAACACAGGCCTGCTTCTATGGTCTGGCCTCGCTTCTCATATTTAAATTCCTAACTATAAGCAAAATCATGTAGAATATGGAGAACAATACATTGAAGACAAAACTCTTTATTAAGTGGTATTATTTTATTTTTAGAACTTAGATATTAATACGTTTATGGGGGATCCTATGATGGTCCCAGAGATATGCCTCTCAGAGGGTACTAGTGAGAGTCCACCTCTGCCTGAATCAGGACAGCTGTACATGCACTCTTCGCTCGAGTACCTTCCGTGGGCCAGGCTTTCTCAGTGCTGCCCTGCAGTTGAAGGCTCTTCTTACCCAGTGGATCTTCCTTCATTTTCCTTCTCCTTTCATAAATACCAGGCCTGCACTGCTTTATGTAATTTACCACACCTAAACCAGCTCCAGGCCCCTCTATCCCTCACAGTCTTGTCTTCTCATCAATCACTTGCTGCTCAAGAAATGCTGTCTTGGCCTCTGCTTTCAGGAGGAATCAAGCTGTGCCAAAATGTGGTCTTCATCATGAAAACAAAAGCAATGATGTTTCTTTAAGCCTTATGGTTTTGTAATACAAAAGTCCATCTGCAACCACAGATTATCCGTGACAAACAAGGGAATTTCACTCATTGGAGACAGAACGAAAATCTTATTTGTGTGATGAAATTATCCATTTCGCAGTGTTTCTTATGTACAGGGTAGGGCTCGGCAAGACTATTCACAAGCATTGTTGTGAATATTAAATGCCATGAAACTGTAATTACTAATTAAGTATCAAGCATTCCTCCTCTTCTCCAACTCTATGCTATGCTCCATTCTCAAGGTTTTTAGTTCTTTGGACTTTACCTTAGCCCTTTATTTAATTGTATTTTCCTAATATTCTGTACTAAGCAGACTCTGGAACATCATTCTCCTTCGAAAATGCAAAAAGATCGATGTAGGACCAGAACCCAGGAGTCTGAATTTCTGTCTTGGTCCCACAGATCTTACAAGATCCAAGACTCACATGTGAGCCTTGATGTTATCTTCACAGCAAGTTAATGCTGGATGAGGCAGGCCAATTTTCCACAGAGAGTGAATTCTAATAATATCAGATTAGTACAAAATAGTGGCATCTTAGTGAGCCATACCTTTTTTCCTCTTTGTTGCTGTTGTTGCTGAAAAACAAAATCTGAGGGTAGCTATTCTTTTCCCATTATTGATTTTTCTGCACTTTCATTATTTTGGATCAGGTAAATGCTGGTTTCTTTTGTTGGTTTACAGAAAAGACATATCAAACAGAGATTTACAGCTCCCTAAGAGACCAGCCTTAAAGATAATATTTCAATAGTGGTGAATAAACAGACAAATATCTAATGGGGTAAAGCCAGACCTTCTTGTTCCATTTGATCAGAAAGCTCAGTGTTAGTATTTGTAATAACAGAGGCTTGAAATATTTATTTCAGAAAGCCAGTGCCAGGCTGATGTACTTTTTTGTGGTAGAATGATATAGTAAAAAGAGCAAATGCTTTGGAATGACTCAGACCTAGCTTTGAATATGTGCTACACTTTTTTTTTTCTTTTCTCTATTGTTCTTTATTTTTATTTTTATTTTTTACTGTATGATTGTGTTTTTAAACTCTACAGGCCTCAGTATTTTTACTTAGAAAACGTAGATGATTATAGTGCTTATTTCACAGTTTCTGTGTAGATTAAATAAGATGATATGTGTAAAATTTCAAATACTCTGCCAGATATAGAATAAGAACTTAAGCAAGTTTTTATCAATGGGCTATTGATCATTGGAAAAATGTCCATTCATTCTCTTATTCAACAAATATTTGCCAAACATTCCCTTTTGTGCTAGATGATAACCCAGATGCCAGAGTCCAGGGATAAACAAAACAAAGGTCTTGCTCACAAATAAATACTGAACAACAATATGTGATACGAAAGAGTAAACACAGTAAGTAGTTATGGATTACACAGTGGTCTTCTAGATCTGGTTCTCAGGTGGTCATTGTTGAGGATGTGGCATTTGAATTGAGAGCTGAATGATGCAAGGAGGAGGCCAGTCATGCAGAGTGAGAAGCAGAATGTTACAGAGACAAGACCAAGGGCAAAGCTGAGAGACTGCAGTGTGCTGCAGGTGTTTCACAATCAGACTGTGGTCAAAGTAAAGAGAGTGAAGACAGTGGTAGGAAATGAGGTGGAGACAGTCCCTGATAGGTCATTGAAGGCTATATTAAAGAATTCATTTTCAACGTGATCAAATTCCCTTAGGGAATTTTGAGCAGAAGGCTGCCCATTTAACTTACATTTTAAGTTCTTGGTTTGAGCACAACTATCAAGGGGCAGGAGTAAAGGCCAGTAGGCTGCTGAAAGCCGTGGAAGTAGCCTCAGCAAGAGGTAGCGGATGTTTGGTCTAGTAGGACTGATAAAGGCTGGTAGAAATGGAGAGATTCTGGATATTTCTGAAAATCAGATGGGTAAGAATTATCTGATAGATTATATTCATGCTTTGAGAGAATAGACATACTGAAAATGAAAGTGAGGTGTGACTGGGTGGCTCAGTAGGTTGAGTATCTGACTTCAGCTCATGTCATGATCCCAGGGTCCTGGGATCGAGTCCCACATGGGCTTCCTCCTCAGTGGGGAGTCTGCTTCTCCCTTTCCTACTGTCGCACACACACTCTCTCTCTTCCTAGCTCTCTTGCATGTGCACGCTCTCTCTCAAATAAATAAAAACTTTAAAAAAAAAGGAAATGAAGCAGAAATCTTGTATTCTGAACTTTGAAATACATGCAGATTTCAAAAACACTACAGTGAATCCGATTCAATCATCACCCACATTCTACTACTTGAACACACAGCAAAGCTTGACACTCACTCCCTATGAATTACTTTGATGAAAACTCCAGATATTTCATTATCTATCTGAAAATAATGTATTTCTAAAATACAAGGACTCCTTAAATATTTTAACCACAATATTATAAAAATAACAATAGTACTAAATCAACACAATACCGCTAAATTAACAATAAAATCACCGAAATCTGGTTAGTGTTTACATTTGTCTAAATAGCTTATGATTTATTTTTACAGTTTATTTAAATAAGGACCTGATAAAATATATACATTGCAATTCATTGATGTACCTGTTGAGTCTCTTTTGATCTAAGCTTACAATTCCCTTGTCTCTCTCCCTCTCTTTCCCTTTTCTTTTTCTGATTACAGCTCATTTTCAAATTATACTGTAGATTGATAGGTACAGATTGAGTTTTTCCTTTTTTTTTTGGTTTTTGTTTTTTTGGCTAGGCTATTTCACAGATGGTTTGATTTATCACCATCAGGTGATAACCAATGTCTAGTTTTCCCTTTTTGTAATAATAAAAGTCATCAATTATATCTATTAGATCCATTAATCTGAAAATTCAAATATCTTCTTCAATGTTTATAAAAAGAACATGTTTTTAAAAAGATCCTGCCCCTCAGCAAACTTTGGTTACACAGAAGTACAGATAAATGTTTAAATCTTTCCTTTTATTGACTCCTTACGTGTCCTCTAAAGGTGACAAATGAGGTTTATGTTTACTCGTTTGAATCATTAAGAACTGGTAGATTTAAACACACTTGATACTCAGATTGCAGACTGTCCTGCCTTTTACCAATGAGTTTCTTCAGTTTGGCTCTGCAGTCAATTTCACACAAACTTTGGATTGTGTCCAATGTGCCCAGCATGATAAAATGAATCCAGGCTTATCATTTCCCTTCCTGTTGCAGATTGGGAGTTTGCCATTTCTCCACAGAGTTTTAATTCCTTTTAGTTGGAAATAATATCGGAGAGCATAATCCGAAATAATATCGGAGAGCATAATCCAGCATCTGAAGATATCATTGCCCCTGGATTATTCACTATTCCTATAACTTCTGAGTGAGCAGGGCTAAAAACATATGTAATTTTTTAAAAGATGAAAATACAATGAGGTGCTACATGACACTTTCAAAGTCAAGGCAACAGAATTTCTGCTTAATTGATTTTTCACTTTTTCTCCTTTTAATCACTCCAAATTTGATTTTTGGTGGTATCAATGCAGTTACCCAATACCTCCCATAGCATGAGTGTGCATGTGTGTATGTGTGTGCACACACACAATAGTCTTAGAATAAAAGTACAAATATAATCTTCAAAGATAAAATTGCCAAAAGCAGTTTAAGGTATTTTTGCCTCTTTGTCCTTAAGGAATATGCAATCAAATAACTGACCTTAAAAGTCACATGGCTTGTTTTTCTGGGTATCATATACTACCAAATAGACACAAGTCAGGTTTATTGGTTTGATTTCTCTTTTGAGTTTTACTCATGGATTAAATATATATATATATATATGTATATATATATATATATATATTTAATTTTTATAACTCTGTCAAGGTTCTCATTACTCGTATAGCTATATTCCATAAAGTCTTCAGGAACACTGAATTAGAGAATACAAATCATTTCTTCCAAGGGGAAGTACAGGGGTAGGTTTCTGTGAACCACTAGTCACATTTTTTGTAAACTGATCAATACATAGTCATGTTTTATATTTGCTTCTGTTTAAAGACACCTTATTTAATATATAGTTGGTACATTAACATTGAACTCATAGCCAATGCCAGTGTAACTCAAGCCTGAATGAAGTTTTTCTAGCATATATTATCTTCATAAGGCATATTATAGCCTCCCTGCACATGGGGACACGGGACAGCACTGTAGCACTAGGCTTGGGCCATTTTAAACCATGAAATCACCAACATAAAACACAAGAAGTAGAAAATATGGCACAAAATAGATCACAAAAAGGACACTTGTTTCCAATATGAGAGCTGAAATACGAAGGCAGAAGGTTTCTTTGTTCTCATCAACTGAGAATGTGAGCCGTCAGGCAACTCCGTTTTTGCTGCTCTGCACACCTCAGGCAATGACTAAGAAAGTTTTCTCTGAGTTAATCATTAAAATCTGTGACACTTACTGAGAAAAGGAACACTGGGGAGAGACAAAGATTTTGAATGAGAGCAGAACTTCAGTCCCTATGTGTTAAGCTTCAAATGCTTAATTCATTTCCAATTGGAATAGTCAGGTAGAATACTGAACCAATGGAAGAGTTACTGCTAGGTGTAAAATTCTAGGCATCATCAGATAGATGATACTGAGTTAAATTGCCAGTAGAATTATTAAGAGGTCTGAGAAATTATCTCTGAGATATTATAAGATTGAGGAGCTGAGAAGAAAATTGAGGAGTGAATACTTTAAATGTGTGACCCATTAGGTAAGAGAGAAATCAAAAGAGTATGATGTCTCAGATGCCAAATGAAGAAAATGTCAAAATAAACAATTGCTAAATGTTGTCGAAAACTTGAATTGGGTGAGACCTCTTAGTTATTATTAGATTTGGCACCACAAAGATTATTACAGTCCTTGACAAGAAAAGATTCTGTAGTGTGAGGGCATAAGAGTAATTCCTTTTACTGAAGTATTTTTTAATAAAACAGTGGGAATGAGCTAGCATTGACTACGTGAATGTCTTTACAAGGATTGGGAATAGATCAAGAAAGCCAATTCCTTATGTAGATTAGATATGTCAGAATTCAGTTTGTTGGTGGAGGGCTGAAAGTTTTACCTACTTTCTAAGGAAATATGAAATCCTATTGTCTCTAGGAAATAAGAAATTTGAGTATAAGAAAGCATTAAGAGAGGTTGGGGGAAAAGAAAAAAAAAAGGTAGGAAGAAATACCACTCAAGTGTATGGAAGGTGGATTGACCAGAGAAATATACTGAAGTCCAACTTGGTGCTTAACAGTCATACATTTAAAATGAGACTGGTCATTCATGGCACTATGTTTTCCTCGGACACTGTAAGCTGTTTGAGAATAATAAAGACTAAGTGAATGGTTAGGTTTTTCCAAAATTAGAGTTTTGTGAGGTAAACAGAAATAAGAGAGAGTTGTTTACTATCAATATAGTGGAAGATAAGCACAAAGAAGTCAGTATATAAATGGGTAAGTGAATCTAAGGTAAATTAAAAAAAATGTGATGCCATATGGAGTAATGGATGTTTACTCCAATTTTAAAGTTGGGAGTAAACTTTACTCCAACTCTCACTCCAAGTGACCTCATTTATAACAACAGAATCTTCATTCCTACCAATTTTAACATTGGTAGGAATGAAGATTCTGTTGTTATAAATGAGGTCACTTGGAGTGAGAGGATTTTGTGTTCAGAATACAGGATTCCTTTCCTTAAGATTTTAGGCTTCTAGTCCAAGGTGGTGGCATAGGAGGACCCTGAACTCAACTCCTCCAAGGAACACATCAAATTATACCTATTTATAAAGCAAGGCCTCCTGAAGTACTGAGGGCTGACTAAACAGCTTCTGCACAACAAAAGATAAAATCGCAAAAGAAAATGTCAAGAGAGACAGAGACATGCTAATGAAGGGAAACTCCTCCCCTGATACTGGGACCTGCAGTGGGGATGGAGAGCACTGAGGGACTGATAGCAGATTTGTTTGTCTTCAGGCATACACACAAAATTGTGGTTTACAGAGCAACTAGTTTATAAAAAATCCAGCCCTAGAATTACACCCAATGGCGAGGAGCTGCTGGAACTCTCTCTGGGTTAGAGGGACTGAATGACAGGGTACACATTCCCCATTCCACTTTGAGAGGGCAGACTCAAGCAGAGTACAAATGCCATAGCCAGACTGATGCTTCAGTGAGCCTCAGGGCCCTAGCCCAAACCTGCCCTGGATGCTCTGGGACAGAGAAAAAAAATGCTGTGATTTAAGAGACCAGCTAGCGTATAAGATTCAGCCCTAGAACTATGCTAAATGGCAGGGGAGCTGTTGGAGCACTCTCTGGGTAGGAGGTCCCGGTAGACATGGTTTATGCTCCCACTTCATCTTGAAATTACAGACAGGGGAGGGTCCAAGTGCCCTAACTGGCTTGATGCCTCAGTGAGCCCTGGGCCTCAGCCCCCACCAGCCCTAGTTATCTTACTATGACAACCACAAAGTGGTACAACCTGGACATCCTTGGTTAGTGTTCACTACAGCTCCAGCCTTCACAGCAAGGTGACACAGGGGCAAAGCACCCTGGAACACTCCAGGTTCATACCACTTTGGCTTCAGACATCTTGCTAGGGCACCAGGCACAGAGCACTTCAGGACCTAATAGATGACCCCTGCTTTGGATCCAGCCACCACACTAGAGTGCCCTTTGCATGAAGTGCCATGGTAACCCCTGGCCTGTGCTTGCCTCAGTTCCAGCCACCTTGTCAGGGTACTCCCTGTGGGAAGTGCTCTGAAACACCCTCACCCACTCTAGCCTTAACTCTAGTTGCCAGCCAAGGCATCCTGTGGGCTGAGAACCTTAGGATCCTCTGTCTTGTTCCCACTTGATCTTCACCAGTCCTGCCAAGGCACCTTCAGTGTGTAGAGCCCCCAGACACCCCAGCTTGTACCCATTTAAGCTTCCGCTGTCCTGCCAGGGCATCCTTTGCACAGAGAGCCCCATAATACCTCAGCTTATACTCACTTTGCTTTAGTTATACTGCCAAGTTGCCCTCTGTGCATGGAGCCTCAGAATGTCTGGCTTTTACAAATTTGAGCTTTAGCTGTCCTGATGGGGCACTCACTGCATGGAGACACTAGGTACCACAATGACCGTGCCTACATCAGTACATAAGTTTTAACTGATTTGCCACAGTGCCCACTGTGTGGTGAGCCCCAGGACCCCTTGCTTTGCATACACTTCAGGAATTAGAAAAAAAAAGCAAGCAAAGCTCAAGGTGAGCAGGAGGCTGGAAATAACAATATCAGAACAGAAATAAAAAACTTAGAGACTAAAAATCAATGGAAAAGATCAAGGAAACAAAAAATTGGTTCTTTGGGAAAAAAACAAAAAACAAAAAAATCAATGGAAAAGATCAAGGAAACAAAAAATTGGTTCTTTGGGAAAAAAATATATATATATATATATATTTAATTTTTATAACTCTGTCAAGGTTCTCATTACTCGTATAGCTATATTCCATAAAGTCTTCAGGAACACTGAATTAGAGAATACAAATCATTTCTTCCAAGGGGAAGTACAGGGGTAGGTTTCTGTGAACCACTAGTCACATTTTTTGTAAACTGATCAATACATAGTCATGTTTTATATTTGCTTCTGTTTAAAGACACCTTATTTAATATATAGTTGGTACATTAACATTGAACTCATAGCCAATGCCAGTGTAACTCAAGCCTGAATGAAGTTTTTCTAGCATATATTATCTTCATAAGGCATATTATAGCCTCCCTGCACATGGGGACACGGGACAGCACTGTAGCACTAGGCTTGGGCCATTTTAAACCATGAAATCACCAACATAAAACACAAGAAGTAGAAAATATGGCACAAAATAGATCACAAAAAGGACACTTGTTTCCAATATGAGAGCTGAAATACGAAGGCAGAAGGTTTCTTTGTTCTCATCAACTGAGAATGTGAGCCGTCAGGCAACTCCGTTTTTGCTGCTCTGCACACCTCAGGCAATGACTAAGAAAGTTTTCTCTGAGTTAATCATTAAAATCTGTGACACTTACTGAGAAAAGGAACACTGGGGAGAGACAAAGATTTTGAATGAGAGCAGAACTTCAGTCCCTATGTGTTAAGCTTCAAATGCTTAATTCATTTCCAATTGGAATAGTCAGGTAGAATACTGAACCAATGGAAGAGTTACTGCTAGGTGTAAAATTCTAGGCATCATCAGATAGATGATACTGAGTTAAATTGCCAGTAGAATTATTAAGAGGTCTGAGAAATTATCTCTGAGATATTATAAGATTGAGGAGCTGAGAAGAAAATTGAGGAGTGAATACTTTAAATGTGTGACCCATTAGGTAAGAGAGAAATCAAAAGAGTATGATGTCTCAGATGCCAAATGAAGAAAATGTCAAAATAAACAATTGCTAAATGTTGTCGAAAACTTGAATTGGGTGAGACCTCTTAGTTATTATTAGATTTGGCACCACAAAGATTATTACAGTCCTTGACAAGAAAAGATTCTGTAGTGTGAGGGCATAAGAGTAATTCCTTTTACTGAAGTATTTTTTAATAAAACAGTGGGAATGAGCTAGCATTGACTACGTGAATGTCTTTACAAGGATTGGGAATAGATCAAGAAAGCCAATTCCTTATGTAGATTAGATATGTCAGAATTCAGTTTGTTGGTGGAGGGCTGAAAGTTTTACCTACTTTCTAAGGAAATATGAAATCCTATTGTCTCTAGGAAATAAGAAATTTGAGTATAAGAAAGCATTAAGAGAGGTTGGGGGAAAAGAAAAAAAAAAGGTAGGAAGAAATACCACTCAAGTGTATGGAAGGTGGATTGACCAGAGAAATATACTGAAGTCCAACTTGGTGCTTAACAGTCATACATTTAAAATGAGACTGGTCATTCATGGCACTATGTTTTCCTCGGACACTGTAAGCTGTTTGAGAATAATAAAGACTAAGTGAATGGTTAGGTTTTTCCAAAATTAGAGTTTTGTGAGGTAAACAGAAATAAGAGAGAGTTGTTTACTATCAATATAGTGGAAGATAAGCACAAAGAAGTCAGTATATAAATGGGTAAGTGAATCTAAGGTAAATTAAAAAAAATGTGATGCCATATGGAGTAATGGATGTTTACTCCAATTTTAAAGTTGGGAGTAAACTTTACTCCAACTCTCACTCCAAGTGACCTCATTTATAACAACAGAATCTTCATTCCTACCAATTTTAACATTGGTAGGAATGAAGATTCTGTTGTTATAAATGAGGTCACTTGGAGTGAGAGGATTTTGTGTTCAGAATACAGGATTCCTTTCCTTAAGATTTTAGGCTTCTAGTCCAAGGTGGTGGCATAGGAGGACCCTGAACTCAACTCCTCCAAGGAACACATCAAATTATACCTATTTATAAAGCAAGGCCTCCTGAAGTACTGAGGGCTGACTAAACAGCTTCTGCACAACAAAAGATAAAATCGCAAAAGAAAATGTCAAGAGAGACAGAGACATGCTAATGAAGGGAAACTCCTCCCCTGATACTGGGACCTGCAGTGGGGATGGAGAGCACTGAGGGACTGATAGCAGATTTGTTTGTCTTCAGGCATACACACAAAATTGTGGTTTACAGAGCAACTAGTTTATAAAAAATCCAGCCCTAGAATTACACCCAATGGCGAGGAGCTGCTGGAACTCTCTCTGGGTTAGAGGGACTGAATGACAGGGTACACATTCCCCATTCCACTTTGAGAGGGCAGACTCAAGCAGAGTACAAATGCCATAGCCAGACTGATGCTTCAGTGAGCCTCAGGGCCCTAGCCCAAACCAGCCCTGGATGCTCTGGGACAGAGAAAAAAAATGCTGTGATTTAAGAGACCAGCTAGCGTATAAGATTCAGCCCTAGAACTATGCTAAATGGCAGGGGAGCTGTTGGAGCACTCTCTGGGTAGGAGGTCCCGGTAGACATGGTTTATGCTCCCACTTCATCTTGAAATTACAGACAGGGGAGGGTCCAAGTGCCCTAACTGGCTTGATGCCTCAGTGAGCCCTGGGCCTCAGCCCCCACCAGCCCTAGTTATCTTACTATGACAACCACAAAGTGGTACAACCTGGACATCCTTGGTTAGTGTTCACTACAGCTCCAGCCTTCACAGCAAGGTGACACAGGGGCAAAGCACCCTGGAACACTCCAGGTTCATACCACTTTGGCTTCAGACATCTTGCTAGGGCACCAGGCACAGAGCACTTCAGGACCTAATAGATGACCCCTGCTTTGGATCCAGCCACCACACTAGAGTGCCCTTTGCATGAAGTGCCATGGTAACCCCTGGCCTGTGCTTGCCTCAGTTCCAGCCACCTTGTCAGGGTACTCCCTGTGGGAAGTGCTCTGAAACACCCTCACCCACTCTAGCCTTAACTCTAGTTGCCAGCCAAGGCATCCTGTGGGCTGAGAACCTTAGGATCCTCTGTCTTGTTCCCACTTGATCTTCACCAGTCCTGCCAAGGCACCTTCAGTGTGTAGAGCCCCCAGACACCCCAGCTTGTACCCATTTAAGCTTCCGCTGTCCTGCCAGGG
This sequence comes from Enhydra lutris kenyoni, assembly GCF_002288905.1. NCBI lineage: Eukaryota > Metazoa > Chordata > Mammalia > Carnivora > Mustelidae > Enhydra > Enhydra lutris. Next base: position 10,443,237 of record NW_019154121.1, on the reverse strand, counting down.
CATCCTTTGCACAGAGAGCCCCATAATACCTCAGCTTATACTCACTTTGCTTTAGTTATACTGCCAAGTTGCCCTCTGTGCATGGAGCCTCAGAATGTCTGGCTTTTACAAATTTGAGCTTTAGCTGTCCTGATGGGGCACTCACTGCATGGAGACACTAGGTACCACAATGACCGTGCCTACATCAGTACATAAGTTTTAACTGATTTGCCACAGTGCCCACTGTGTGGTGAGCCCCAGGACCCCTTGCTTTGCATACACTTCAGGAATTAGAAAAAAAAAGCAAGCAAAGCTCAAGGTGAGCAGGAGGCTGGAAATAACAATATCAGAACAGAAATAAAAAACTTAGAGACTAAAAATCAATGGAAAAGATCAAGGAAACAAAAAATTGGTTCTTTGGGAAAAAAACAAAAAACAAAAAAATCAATGGAAAAGATCAAGGAAACAAAAAATTGGTTCTTTGGGAAAAAACCAAAAAACAAAAAACAAAATTGATAAACTCTTAGCCAGACTCATCAAGAAAAAGAAAGAACTCAAATACATAAAACCAGAAATGAAAGAGAAGTAACAACTAATAGCATGGAAATACAAAGGATTTTAAGAGAATAGTATGAAAAATTATGTCAACAAATTGGAGAACCTAGAAAAAGATCGATAAGTTCCTAAACACATATAATCTTCTAAAACTGAATCAGAAACAAAAACCAAATCTGAATCAATTAATCAACAGTATGAAACAGAACAGAAAACCACTGAAAAACAAAAGTCCAGGACCAGATGGATTCATAGGTGAATTCTACTGGACATTAAAAGAAGAAGTGATACCTATTCCCCACAAACTATTCCAAAACATAGTGAAGAAGTTAAAACTTCCAAATACATTCTATGAGGATAGCATCATGCTGATATTAAAACCAAAGATACCATAAAAAAAGAAAACTAGAGGTCAGTATCTCTGATGAACATGATGCAAAAATCCTCAACAACATATTAGCAAGCTACATTCAACAATATATTTAAAAATTTATTAAATATATTAAAATATTAAATATATTAAAATCCCCTTGATCAAGTGGGATTTCATTTGTCAATGTGATATACCACAATATGAAAGATAAAAATTATATGATTATCTCAATAGATGCAGGAAAGCAGTTGACAAAATTCAACATCCATTCGTGATAAAAACTATAAATTGTGTTTAGAGGGAACTTACTTCAACACAATAAAGGCCATATATGAAAAACACACAGCTAGGATCATACCCAATGGTGAAAATGCTGAGAGCTTTTCCTCTAGGATCAGAAATAAGACAAGGCATTCTGGTATGAGGTGGCATCTCACAGTGGTTTTGATTTGTATTTCCCTGAGGAAATGACAGATGTTGGCGAGGATGCAGAGAAAGGGGAACCCTCCTACACTGTTGATGGGAATGCAAATTGGTGCAGCCACTTTGGAAAACAGTGTGGAGATTCCTTAAGAAATTAAAAATAAAGCTACCCTATGACCCTGCAATTGCACTACTGGGTATTTACCCCAAGATACAAATGTAATGAAAAGAAGGGCCGTCTGTACCCCAGTGTTCATAGCAGCAATAGCCACAGTTGGCAAACTGTAGAAAGAGCCAAAATGCCCTTCAACAGATGAATGGATAAAGAAGATATGGTCTATATACACAATGGAATATTATGCCTCCATCAGAAAGGATGAATACCCAACTTTTGTATCAACATGGATGGGACTGGAAGAGATTATGTTGAGTGAAATAAGTCAGGCAGAGAGAGTCAATTATCATATGGTTTCAGTTACTTGTGGAGCATAAGGAATAACACGGAGGACAATGGGAGAAGGAGAGGAAGGGAGTTGGGGGAAATCAGAGGGGGAGATGAACCATGAGAGACTGTGGACTCTGAGAAACAAACTGAGGGTTTTGGAGGGGAGGGCAGTGGGGGGTTGGGTGAGCCTGGTGGTGGGTATTAACAAGGGCACATATTGCATGGAGCACTAGGTATGATGCATAAGCAATGAATCCTGGAACACTGAAAAAATACAATGAAGTTAAAAAAAAGAAAAAAGAAAGAAATTAGTGAAGTCACTTAAGTAGCCTGTTTTTATCCAGATGCTTTTACATGGCACACACTATGCCAGGTGTTCATTTCAGAACACAAACAAAACAAAATGAAAACCTTTCCTACAACTAGAAACTTTTAAAGACTTTTTAAGATAAATTACATTTTGTATAAGATAATGCAATGCCATTTTTATACTCCTTCTGGTGACCTCTCCCTTAAAGTAGATTGATAACATGAATGCTTATTATAGTGACTTCAGAGTTAAAATTACTTAGGGGAGGTTGCCGTATTCATCAACTACTTCTCTATTTCAACAGTAGTTCAAACACATGCCTTTCTCTCCTCACTCTGGTACCATTTCTAAAGTAGGAAAACTTCAATTTGGAAGATGGATATCAAATAATTTCTTATTTATTATATTATTTATATATGATAAAGTATATATAAATTTACATAGACATAGGCACCCGTACATATATAGATATCACATAACATTGCCAAGTTAAAAGGAGCAAGAGGCAGACATGGGATTTAAAGAAAGGTAGTAAGAAAAGTCTTGGGATTGTTAGCCACTGGAGGTCTATTTCTCTCATTGACACTTGGCATCTTCCCTCTGATGTGGATGGATGCAGCTGCAGCTCTCTGCCAACTATAATTTAGTTGGCAGTAATTCTACCCTAGCAGAGGGCACATGATTGCTACTTATCCAGCAGAAACAAAGGGAATGTGATGTATAATTCCATGTTCATGGTACTTCTTCATTACTATATTTTATGAATCATTTATTCTTTCTACTTTATGTTAAACTCTAGGTATTTGAGCCTGGCATGATAGGTTTTACTATAAACTACCAACAAAGTACTCAGAGAAATCAACTAAAAATAATAGTCATAATAGTAATGATAAATTAAAAGGCTGATATTTAATGGGTGGTTATTACTATTTGCCAGACAGTGTGTAAAGCACTTTGCATCTATCAGTCATGTAAATACAGTAACCTATAAAATATCCATTAGTCTTGACATTTTATGAAGAAACTGAAGGTTAGGTAAATTAACCAGTGAGTCCAAAACCACTTACTAGAATGTTGTAGATTAGAGATTGGCTTTCTGTTGCTGTGTTAGGGAGTAAATTATGTTCCAGTGTTGTATTTTATGTCTCTCCAAAAGGATTAAGAGTAGACTGACAGGAGAATAAAAAACGCAGCACATAGTTATCTATTCACTCAATTGTTTAAATCTCAATTAGAATTATGACATTAATGATTTTTTTAAATGCAACAGATAATTGATAAACATTCTATGATGATTTTTTAGACCAGGCAATAGCATCTCAAAATACTAAGGAATTTGTATCAGAACTTTAGGATGCTATAGAGATCAGCATAAAAGGAATATTAAATAGTAAATCAATAAATTATTTTTTGAAAGGTCTTTGTGAGAGAAGATTTCTGAAAGTCTTTAAATGATAAAATACCTAGCAATTGGAAGCATCGATCAAATTGTTTTTGAAGACCGTCATCATATGTGTATTTTCTACTCAGTACTCAAAATGAACATCAAAAATTAAAATTACGATATTTCCATAGAGAAATGAAAACATGAATTTAAGCTCAGCAGCAGGATTAAATCAAATTTTATAATGTTGTGGCAAAATTGCAGTTTGCTTTGCATAATTTTACAGCTTAGTTTCACTAATTTTTTTTCTTTTTTTTTTCTTTCCCCCAGCCAGGCAGATATATTTTCCTTTTATCCTCAGCTGCAAATTCTGAGATTGTAACTTTTTTCTTATACATTTATGTCTTCTTCACAGTCAATAACAGTCTTCTAGCTAAAAATAGAGTTTCCCTAGAACATAGCTTAGATGAAATATTATGGAATAGACTGATTTTGGAGGTTGCTTGATGGTACAAAGAAGGCAAGAAAAATACTCTATGAGAGAGGTTAAGAATGAATTTTCAGTAAGTCTACTGAATGAGGTTATAGTAGCTTTTTCAACACTGTTCAACCTGTTTTGTTTAGTAATAGAGTCAGAAAGTTGGTATACATCCATGAAAGATTCAAAGTCAGGATCCATGTTCTGGATTACAAATCACTTTATTAATACCTATGAACACTTACAACATATCATGTACTCATAATAATGTATTTTAATCTGTCTGCCTGACTTCTACCATAGACTGAACCCCTGGAAAATATGAGTATAGAGATACCTATAGGATTCAAAGAATCCTAAACACATACTCCATGACTGGCATAAAATAGATGATAAATAAAAATTTGGTTTTCAATGGATGATTGCACATGTAAGATAATAAATTTTGTCTGTATTCTGATACTTTTTGGGATATATTTATTCAATATATGATCAAAGTATTATTGTTCTAGGTGATGACAGTCTTTTCATGTGAAACACAATTATTGGGGCTATCCATGTTAACGTACATTATTTTAGAAATAGAATTTACATTTTTTATTATTATTAAGATAAAATATTTTTGAGAGTAATATTTGAAAATATAATGAAGGCATAAAATCATTAAAAATTGATAATCAAGGGCGCCTGGGTGGCTCAGTGGGTTAAAGCCTCTGCCTTCGGCTCGGGTCATGATCCCAGGGTCCTGGGATCGAGCCCTGCATCGGGTTCTCTGCTCAGCAGGGAGCCTGCTTCCCCCTCTCTCTCCGCCTGCCTCTCTGCCTACTTGTGATCTCTGTCTGTCAAATAAACAAAATCTTTAAAAAAAATTGATAATCACTCCCAATATTTTGGAACATATGTTTTCAAAGATATATAATGAAAAATATATAATATATAAATATATATACATACATATGTGTGTTGTGTATACACACACACACACACAAAATAAGAATCTTTCACCCTGCTCTTTTTTCTTCTTATCAACATTCACTGCCTTGCTAGGCTACTATCTAATCTTCCTTGCACTTAGGGCAGCCATCATCACCTAGTCAAATAGTCTCCACTGCAACTGAGATTTTACTCTAAGTATATATACATTTATTTCTTATATACATTTTATATATAGTCAAAATCTGTATATTCATTTACATATTCTAAATATGTATTTCTATATTTGGAATAAAATTAGATATATAGAATATCTATTTATTTATCATCTATCTATACACTGTAAAATCTGAATTGCAGTGAATACTATTTGGTTAAGTAATGACCATTGCCCTAAGTGAAAGGGATATTAGAATCGACTAGTAGATTACTATAAGCTAGTAGGATAGTAGATTTAGTGATCTGGAAGGCCTTGGGTTCTTGCGGCTATAAGGAGGATGAATGAATCAGCAAGAGAAGAAAGTTCAGGTATTTCAGAAGTAAGGTATTGACTAAGAACAAATTTGGGATGTGTTAATACAAAAGGAAATTCGTTATCAAGAATGATGGGTCACTATCATGAGGTAAATCTAAATATTTTTCAAGTTTTGTTTTAGAATATAAAGAACTCCCAAACCTCTATCAAAAACCTTATGAATAACCTCTAGGATTCAGTTTCTCCCTGAAATAAGAAAATACTTATCTCTTTTAAAGTGTGTTGTCAAAATTATTTTATGTTTATAGCGTGGCATAGATTAAACCAATGGGTTAAGTCATAAGTATTTCATCTTTATTGAATAACTGGCACTATTCTTGAAATATAAGCTGGATTCTGGACACCTCATGATCAAAAGATAAAGTCAAACTCATTGGAAACTCAGAGAAGATTTTTAAAAATAATGATTAATGGACTGGATGAAATGGCTTATGGAGAAATAGTGAAAAACAAATGACCAAAAGCATGGCTTAGAATTTATGAAAAAGTGTGAATCTCAAGTTTCTCATGTAAAGAGAGTTTTTGATGTGGGTTTTTTTTTTAATTTAATTGTTTCCATATGCATAAGGGAAAAGTTGTTATCTGAGCCAGAGGTCTCAGTGTATTGCAAACACATGAATTGTTTTAAAAATGCAAACCAAATATGAGCAGAAGAAATTTCCAGGCCTGGGGAGAGGGATTATGATAAGAAACATTGCTGGGGGCACCTGGGTGGCTCAATGGTTAGGCCTCTGCCTTCGGCTCAGGTCATGATCCCAGGGTCCTGGGATCGAGCCCCGCATCGGGCTCTCTGCTCAGCGGGGAGCCTGCTTCCTCCTCTCTCTCTGCCTGCCTCTCTGCCCACTTGTGATCTCTGTCTGTCAAATAAATAAAATCTTTAAAAAAAAAAAAAAGAAACATTGCTGAATGTGAAAAAAAAATAGAAATTTATTTACAACTCAATTAGGCAAGTTGTCATTCTTTAAAAAACATCAGCAGTGTCATATCTGAAGAGATTATTTACCAAGGACCTTAAAAGGAATTGACAAGGAAGACAATTGCTACAACTTTCCTCCAAGTTAACATGAGCATCAGATCACATATTAGAGGGTTCTCTGTACTCATTTCCTTAGTCTTTAAACTGTGAAAACACCAGAACCTCCTCCCTAAGGTACTATTTGCAAACCCACTCTACAAACTGTTATTCATCATGAAGAGTGGGTTACCATAAAGAGTCTCTAAGAGGGGTGGTAAGGCCACTGTAAACAAACTCTGGTTAATACTAATCACCTTTCAGAGTTGAGGACATCTGAATGAAATGGGGTAGACAACTATGTTGTGATGCTGTGTGGAAAGAAAGTGATGAAGGAGATAAAAATTTCATTGAGTACCTACCATATGCAAACCATGGTGTTGGTGCCTCATGTAGGATTTTATTTAAATTTCATAATAACTTGGTACTTACATTATATCACCTACATTAATCAAACAGAAAACTGAGGCTTAGCATTATATGAACTGATACACATACATTTACATTTGGAACTCCCATGAGTTAGTAAGAAATTTATGTGAGAAATTAAACTTATTCCAGTTTGGTCAGCAAGTGACTGCAGATCTGATTCTAAACACAGCAATCTTCTCAATAAACCTTGCAAAATTGGTATATCTCCAAACATCTCTTTTATCATCACTATATCAAGTTGGAATGGTTTCAACTAATTACCTTTCAGGTTAAGCAATTAAATTTTTTTTTCTTTTCTTTTCAAAATTTAATCTTAAGACATATCAAACTGTTAACACATTTAATGATAAAAATAATATTCAAGCATTTTATAGATGGATTGCATTGAGGTAGGTACTCTTTTCCTTCTCAGTATTTAAATCTTCAATCAGGAAAAAGTTATAAGAAATTCCTTTCTTTTCAAGTCTCAACATTTTACTTTTCCCAGAAATATTTCATTTTCAAAAGACATGAAAAAGGTGGGAGTGAAGTGAAATCAGTTTCTTATTGTACAATATAAAATAACCTGGTTCGGATATGCAGGATCTGCTGCCGAAATCAGGTAAAAGGAGGCCTCTGTCTCTCTTCATTTGTAGCCTACTTCCATTGTGTTCAATTCCCTCTCTATCTCTCAGACTCTAATGGAAGAAATCTCTGCTAGAGATGGATTGTTTGTATTTCCCCCCTAAATTCCTACACTGAAACCCTAACCCCCAATATGATAATAATAGGAAGTAGCACCTTTAGAAGGTAATTAGGTTTAGATGAGGTTATGAAGGTGAGATCCTCATGAGGAGGTTGGTGTCCTTATGTGAGGAGACCAGAGACCTTGCTTTCTCTCTCTTCATAGAGAGAGAAGGCGGGATGAAGGCAGCCATCTGTGAGAGCTGTCACCGTGAACTGAATCAACCAGCATCTCTTTCTTGGTCTTTCCATCCTCTAGAACTAAGGGGAAATAAGTGTCTTCTGTTTAAGCCACCCAGTTTACGGTATCCTGTCTGAACATCTCTAGGTGACTAAGGTAATTCCCTACCATAGGTCCAGGCTTACCTGGTCCCTAAATTTTACTGTCTCAGAGGGAGAGAGACTTTCTCCCAGTGATCATATTAATCCATGTAAAGGGACTCACACTTGTCTTCCTGAGGTTATGTGCCTGCCTATTTCTGTGGTGGTAGAGGCAGAGGCTCTTGAAGAGGTGAAAAGAAATAGTAAAATAACATGCTCAAAACACTGTCTCACAAGTAATATGGTCAAGAAATGTTAATTCTCAGTATTTATTGTTACATTTTAGACGAGATCTGCTCTGCAGAGCTGCTAGTCTTAAGAGAGTCATTTGAGGCAAGGGTCTTTTCTATCACTTTTTGGTTCACTTAAAGATAATCATAAGATTCTAGAAGAAGCATAATCCATATCAGAACAGAAATTATTCCATTTTATTTTTTTAATAAAATAATCTCTTTACCCAATGTGGGGCTTGAACTCATAATCAAATCAAGTTATTCCAGAACACCTAGTGATTACTGATTTCTACTTCTTCTTAAGAAATGAAGAATTCTTTTTATGAGAAAAAATTTTGCCATACTGATTTACTGGAAATATATTAAATGACAAAATACTAAAAATTTGTATTTACAACGTCTTAGTCAAGATACAATTTTAAAACAGTGGAAAATATAAATGTAAGGCAGACAATTTACTTTTTACTTACAACTTCTTAGTCAAAATATAATTTTTAAAATAGCAGAAAATAAACGATGTGAGGCAGACAATTTACTTACAGTAAATATTTTAAGGTTGGCAGGCCATATGGTCTCTGTTTAAACTGTGTAACTGTCATTGCAGTGTGAAGCAGGCATAGAAAATACATAAATGAATGGATGTGGTTATGTTCCGATGAAACATTATTATAAATTTAGGCAGTAGGCTAGATTTTGCCCATGGGTCATAGCATGCTGACCCCTGCTACTAATAGTAATGCTTCTTACACATATACAGTTCCAAATTATTGGAAATAACTCCGTAGAATCTCAATGTGGGATTCATGTCGCTGTTCAAAAACTATTCTATTTCTTTCAGGCTCATGGTAGGTAGGTTGTATTTACCAACTCCTTTTGAAATTAAGCATGGCCAATGTGTCTTGCTTTTGGAAAAAAAAAAATGCGGGTAAGATTGCCAGTGTGTTCCTTCTGGGAAGAAACATGAGAAGGCAATTCATAGTTTGACATGCTCTATTCCCACCACCCTAGTGACTTTGGAGGTATATGTTGAAATTCTTCTCCTAATTGTTATGATGAGCAGAATCTTCCTGGTGCCTTTCATTGGGCACATAATATCTATGAGGAATATAATTTAATTATTTTAAATGACTAGGATTATTGTTTTCTTTTTTTCAGCCTAGTCTAGCCTATACTAAATGATATCTCTAGTTCCATTGGCCCACAGGTTGAGGATCCCTAATTTTACCTCAGTAAATGGAGTTTCTTAGAAGAAATGGGTATGTATCCTTAATTTTTTAAGTGTATTAATCAAAAACTCTTGCATGCAAATAAAATAGGACTAATCTGAACCAGTTTGAACTAGCTTATAGGGAGGTTTTTCAGAGTACTAGAATATCTTATATCAGGCAAACCTTCTTTCATTTATTCAGTTAGGTACTGAGTGTCCATAATGTCAGACACCATTCTAGGCACTAGGTATATATTGTTGAACAAAATATTTAATAGCATGTTAGACAGTAAGAGATGCTATGCAGAAAATAAAGATGGATAATAGAAGAGGAAGTTATGGAAAGATGGTAATTGAAGATTATCCAACTATGGGGAAAACCAGAGTGTGGCTTCATCTTACTATGAATGAAATCAGCAAGCAAGTGCCTGCCGAAGCACAGGTTCTCTCTCCCTCTCTCCCAGTCTCTCTTCTATCTCTCTCTCATTCTCGTTTCTGTTTCTCTTTATATGTTGGCTTCACAGTCTTTCACTATAGGCCAGCTGCTCCCCAGGGCAGGAATCATGGCTCCTAAGAGTTGCCAATCTCACCTCATAGAGTTTGCACCACCAGACAGGGACAGAATTTTAATTTTCAGTTTCAGAAATCCTTGGGAAGAATTCTGTCCCACCTGGATCAGTTGCTTATCTTTGAGTTGATTGTGGTTAGTGGTTGGGATAAAGTAAAAACATGCTAGCATCCACACTGAGCATGTGTATTGAGGGAGTGAGGGATCCTTTTCCAACAGGTGAAGGCCAACATCATAAATATCCACTAACATTAATTCTTTTATACTGATGCAATTAAACTAAATATCTCTCATTCTACTGTGAAGGCTTCAGAGGTCTTGACTAATACTCTGATCTTCCTTAACTTCACAAAAATTCCTCAAGAGACTCTTTTCACCATATTTATGTCTTTGGTGGAGACTACTTGACATTAAGAGTTAGGATTCTGGGGGCACCTGGGTGACTCAGCCGTTAGACGTCTGCCTTCGGCTCGGGTCATGATCCCGGGGTTGTGGGATCGAGCCCCGCACGGGGCTCCCTGCTCTGCGGGAAGCCTGCTTCTCCCTCTCCCACTCCCCCTGCTTGTGTTCCCTCTGGCTTTCTCTCTGTCAAATGAATAAGATAAAAAAAAAAAAAAAAGAGTTAGGATTCTGTTGCCTGGTTTGGGAAACCCAGGCAAGCATTCTCGTTACAGAATTTTACTTTAACAAAGGGTATCTCTATATGGCTAAGGCAGTATTAGATATTTGAAGAAGCACACTTTTCAATTTCTTAAATCACACCTGGAGAAGTAGAACCTGCCTTCAAAGTTGTGTGCCTAGGCCTCAGAGTCTCTTCTAGACACGAAAACTCGGTGTCTAATATTTCTGGCACATCCACAATATTCTATCTATTCTATCTACATGTGTTGATGAAACAACTATTCAAGAGCAAATAGCAGATTTCACAGATTATTAAGTATAATTTTTCTAAAACAGATTTATTGAGAAGAAAAATTCTGAAAGCTTTAATTTTCTTGCTATGTGTTGAGATAGCAGGGGAATGAAGAAAGTTAAGAGTAAAAACAACTCTTGAACCAATCTCAGATTTCTCCTTGAATGTATGAATGGAAGAAAAGGCTGCTGAGCAAACATCATGTATACGTGGGCCTGACTCTAGTAATACTGTGTAAGCAAACCCTCTCAGATGGTAAACATATTTGGGGAATGCAGGCAAAAGCCTTGGGAAATATTCACTGGGCAGTTCTATCAAGCCCATAAGCAGACATCTGTCTGTTTTTTAAATTAGCAAAGAAAGAAGGGCAGTTAGTACTATATATGGAAATGGAATTCTCGATAGAGATGGGTGAGTACAGTCAATGCTCATAATTAGGGGAGAGCACTTCAGACAGCTGCGTGGAGTCTGACGCAGTTAGTGATCACAGAGCACCGAGGCAGCTGCCGAAGCTTCCTATTCCTCAAGGACAGGCTAACTCAGAAGCAGGCTATTATTGAACATGAGACTGAGCTATGTTTCTGAAATTCTTAAAAGCTCACAGATCCTTTTCAAAGGGAGAGACTATCCTATAGAGAAATTTCATCTAGTTGGGTAAAATAAATAGACATTTTCTACTTGCTCCAGTATATCCGTAGCTTCACTTACAAAACTGTCAAGAGCTTGGAAACAACATTGTGTAGTTGTATTAAGGAAGATAGAATGGAATTTTGGAGAGTCAGAAGGCTGGCAGTCATACCAGAAATGAAGGCCCTACAGATGAAGCATCACTGTTCTTTGTAATGTATGCTTCTCAGACACTGATTAAAAAAACACATTAAATAATAATTAAAATTTGCTTACATTTCCATAAAATTGGGTGTTGGATCTCATGACTTGGGAATTACTAAAAAATTACTCAAAACATTACTCAAAAATATCTCTCCAAGCCTTCCCACCTGCTATATCTCCTCCCCTTTTCTCTGCAGGCAACCATGGCATACAGACTTGTCAACTAAGTAACCCAATTTATTTGAAATGTGTCATATACAGTAGTCATCCTGAAATACACTTTCTAAATCACAGTAAGGAATGGGCCATAATAAAGATTTTTTTTTAAAGAAAAAAGATTTAGTCATTTGACAGCAAGCAAGAAAGAGAGAGAGAGAGCATGAGCAGGGAGGAGGGGCAGAGGGAGAGGGAGAAACAGACTCTGCACTGAGCTGGACATGGGGCTCGATCCCAGAACTCTGAGATCATGATCTGAGCTGAAGGCAGATGCTTAACCCACTGAGCCACCCAGGTGGCCCATTACAAAAATGCTTTTTAACTAAGATTCTCTATTGATTCTGATTTTCAAGTATGTTCATGTTCCTTTTCAAAGGGTTCCGCTTTTTCTTAGTTTATTTTTATTTCTTACCTATCTTCTTCTTCTTCTTCTTCTTCTTTTTTTTTTTAATGGACCATTCAATGGGAAGAGAAAAGAGTTACAGACTTTGATTTACATCCACCATACACTCTTATATTTGTTTACATAAATGTGGCAAACTCAGTTTGTTTTTTAAAATATATTTTTCCATCAAGAGAAGAAGGGTTTGAATTATGAGCAATCAGGTATATAGTATTAAGAATATGATATAATTGAAAACAAACAGGTGTATATGTTTTAAGCTTCATTACAAGAGTGATTTGCTTGTAGATGAAAAAAAATCCTAGAGTTTGGTAAATAAGCAATATAAATTCAGGATTGTATTAGAGATAACATTAAGAAGCTACCCAAGCCAGCCATGAAAACAGGATGGGAATAGCTTTCTCCCATAAACAACTATAAAAATAGCCATAATATGGAAAACAAATCATTTCATAAATTAGACAAGGCTTCTAAACCTGCAGTTCTTTAAAGAAGGGAATAAATGACACATGTCTCACTATCAACTTAGCTTTCTGCTTGAATACACTTTCTTATCATTGGCACAGAGAAGTTGTGCCCAAATAAAGCACAATAGGATTGAAGAGTGGGAGGAGACAGAGACTGCAGTTTGGAGGGCTTAGTTGGTCATTTTAGTCTTTCAGACAATTGGTCCATTACATGTAAGTCATTCAAATTTTAGGGCATGGAGTTGTTCAGACCAAACCTTTATTATCATTTTAATGTCCATGAGGTCAGTAGTGATAACCTTCTTTCATTTCTGATATTGGTAGTTTGTGTCCATTGCTTTTCCATCTTGAACAGCCTAGCTAGAAATTTATCAATTTTATCGATCCATTCAAAGAAACAGATTCGGTTTTACTGATTTTTTTAAAATTTTTTTTCTTTTTTCAATTTCATTGATTTCTACTTTTTTATTTGTTTTCTTGTGTATGCTTTAGCTTTAATGCTCTCTTAAGTCATTAGGTAAACACTTAGACAAATGGTTTTAAATCTGTCTTCTTTTCTACTGTATACATTTGACACTATATAGATCATGTAATTACTGATTTTGCCACATCCCCACACATCATGATAAGTGTTATTTTCATTTTCATTTGGTCAAGATATTTTCAAAATTTTCCTGAGAGTTCTTTGACCACTTGTTATTTAGAAGTGTGTTGTCTCATCTCCAAACACTGGATATTCTGCCAACATCTTTCTGCTATTGGTTTCCAGGTTAATTCCATTGTGCTCAGAGGATATACTAGGTATGATTTTATTTTTTTAATTTAAGATGTGTTTTATGACTCAGAGTGTGCTTTTTCTTAGTGAGTGTCCTGTGTGTGAGCATGAGAAGATATGTTTGCTGTTATTAGATGGAATATTCCATAAATGTCAATTGGCCGGTCAGGTCACCAAATATGCTTACTTAGGCTTCACTTGTTTAATCTATCAATTACTGAAATAAAGTTGCTGAATTCTCCAACTATAATAGTGGATTTACCAATTTCTACTTGCAGCTTTATCAGGCCTTTCTTCAAATATTTTTGCTCTCTTATTAGGTGCAGGCATATTTAATTTTTTTTAATCCCTGGAAAATTGACCCTTTCATCATTTTGTTATGTCCTTTTCTTTCCTTGACAATTTTTCTTGATAACTGTTCTGAAAACTCCTTTGTGTGAAATTCATATTGGTACTTTAGTTTTCCTATGATTAATGTTAACATGATATATATTTCTCTTTATTTTTAACTTATCTTTATATTTAAAGAGAATTTCTCATAGACAACATGTACATAGGTCTTATTTTTTTAAAGACTGACTCTATCAGTCTCTGTTTTTTAACTTGTGTTTAAAAAAGACCATCCACGTTTAAGATCATTATTGGTTATACTGGCACCTACCATGTCTGCTCCTTATTTTGTCACTTTTTCTTCTACCTTCTATAGTTTTAACTGAGCACTTTATATGGTACCATTTTATCTTTTCTTATAGAATACCCACACTTTCTGAAAATTTTAATGATTTCCATAGTGTTTGCAATACACATTTTTAACTAATTTAAGTCCACCTTCAAATAACATGATAATACTTCGGGTATACAAGTACTCTATAAGAGGGTATGCCCAATTCCTCCCTCTCATCCCTCATGTCATTGCTGCCATTTATCTGTGTGCTATAATTACCTAATATAGTGTTGTTATTACTTTAATAAATACTTGTTTATTATTATTTTTTATTATGCTATGTTAGTCACCATACAGTACATTAGTTTTTCATGTAGGAGTCCATGATTCATTGTGTAAAAATGTGAAAAAAAATCTTACTATCATCATCCATTTGTTAATATCTTCTTTATGTAAATCCAAGTTTACGACCTATATAATTTTCTTTGTCTCTAAAGAATTCCACTGAAAATTTTTTGTATGCAGGACTGCTGGTGATACATTCCCTCAGATTTTGCTTCTCTGAGAAAATCTTCATGTTCTCACAGTTTAGGAGGTTAATTTAGCTAGATATAGAATTCTAGATTTTTTTTTCTTTCAACATTTTAAGTATTTCCTCCACATATCTACTGCTTGCATGGTCTGATGATAAATCTCCTGGTATCATTATCCCTGTTCCTCTGTAGAAGTTCCTCCATTTAATCTGGCTACTTTCTAGGATTTTTTTGTTTCTTTGTTTTTCTATACTTTGAATATGATATTCACAGGTATAAATTTTTGGTATTTATCCTGCCTAGTATTCTCTGTACTTTCTAAATCTTTGGTTTGTTGTCTGTTACTAATTTTGGAAAATTCCCAATCTCTCTTCAGTTCTTTATTTCTTCTCTTTTTGTAAAAAAAAAAAAAAAAAAAAAAATATATATATATATATATATATATATATATATATATATATTATATCTTTCGAAATTGATCTACAAATAATAGGTATTCTGTTCTGGTTTTGTTGACTTGTTTTTCTGTTTTCAGTGATGTTGCAAGTTTTTAATGGCATATTTTCAAGGGCACTGATTCTTCTCTCCATCCTGCTAGTCTACTGATGAACCCATCAAAGACATTCTTAACAACAACAACAAAAATTCTTCATTTCCTGTTATAATGTTTTTATTTATAGAATTTCTTTCAATTCTTTGAGTTTCCTTGACTTTGCTTACATCACTCATTTTTTTTGTTGCATGTTGTCTACTTTTTTCCATTGGAGTCCTTAACATAGTAATCAGTTATTTTAAATTCCCTATCTGATGATAAGGGACTAAAAGTTCTACCTACTTTAAGAGGAAGTACATGGAAAATATCTAAAATGAATGCACCAAATGTTATCAAAGCTTCTATAGTATTTTAAGTAAACACCATAAAATAGTAGAAAAGTTCAAAATAATTACCTTTAAGTAGTAGCGAGAGCAAGGAAACTATGAAAGGAGGGGATGTTTGGTTTTATTTGTTTGTTAAAACTTTAAAAAAACTATGTGAATGTGTTACTTGGATGATAGTAAAAAACGTTCAGTATAATAAAAAATGTTATAGGAAAAAAAAATTCCCTATCTGGTAACTCCAAATATGTGTCATATTTGAGTCAGTTTCTGGAGAAAGCTTTGTCTCTTTGGACTTTTTCTTGCCGTTGAACATGCCTTGTCATTTGGGGTTGAGATCTGGGCATGCTGTATTAGGTTAAAGGAAATGAGGTAAATAAACCTTCAATGTAAGCATTAAAGTTAATCTAGTTAGGAGTTGGTCTGTGTTTAACAATTTTTATAGCTGTAACTGCCAGAGACTTCAAATTCTTCAGAATTCTCCAAATTGTTTTTGTTTTTATCTCCCCCAGTGTCCTGAAAATTCCTTAAGAAATCCTTTTAAGCAAAACTTGCATCTTAGAGATCTTTTAGCTATAATGCCATTATTTTACTAGTGTTCTGTTGGTATGATGGTTAGGTGGGGGAAAGGGACAGCATTCTACAATCTTATGACTAAATCTTAGTCTTTTAGTGGGCTTGTCTCTGGGTCTTAATCTTCACAAGTGGTTAGTCTTTTTCCCACTCTAAGACAGAAAAGATAGAGTGATAGAAGGAAAGAAGTGTCCTTTCTCCAGGCCAGAAAAGACCCTGGAGATAGGTCTTTGTATGGAAAAAGCTATGGAAATACTTCATAAGGTCTTCTCTTTCCCTCTCTCTGTCACAGTCATGAAGGCATGTTTTAGACTCTTCACCATTAACCACCTGATGGAGTTCATGGAGATAAAATCCCCAGAACTTGTAAAATATCTATCAGACTGTGGCCCCAGGAGTTTTTCACTCTTAAGATAGTTCATATAATCCCCCAGCACCTCATGAAGATCACCATTTATGTGTCCCTCCTGGTTTATGACTCTAGTGTCTTCTCCTCTAGTTAAGTAGGATTTTACTGTTTCTCCAGATTGGGGCAGGGGTGCCCAGAAACTCCAGTTTATCTAATGGTTCCAAGAAAAGTGAGTGATTTTCAGTCCATCATGCTTTCTCTTGTAAAAATGGGAGTGATGATGTCAAAACCCTTCACATGTTAGAGCTAAAGCCAGCAGTCTGTATGCTGACTTTTTGCTTTCAAGACAAGACCACTGAAGAGTAGACTTCTTGCATTCATAATATCCAAATATACTTGACCAACTGCCAGAAAAACACAAGAGCATTGGTGTTGTGGGGACTATATATGTGTGTGTATGTGTGTGTGTGTGTGTGTGTGTGTGTGTGTGTAATAAATATTATCATATAATAAATATATCTTACACATTATATATTTCTTTTTAATAAAAAAATTATTTATTTTATATTATTTATAATATTATTTTATTATTTTATTTTATATTTTATTTTATTATTACAAGGTCCACATAAAATCTATCTCCATTGAGGAAAAAAGAATATGTTAGACTCTTGGATATAATAAAACACAGTTTAGAATAATTTTCTTCATTTCTAGAACCATTCACAACCATAGATTTTTAACGTTTTTCAAATATCTTAGTTACTTTTCAGTCAGAGCTGAATTTAAAAAAAAATTTTATTTAAATTCTAGTTAGTTAACATATAGTGTACTATCACCCCTTCTATCTTTTTTACCCATCCCACATTCATCTGTTTTGTTTCTTAAACACCACATGAGTGAAATCATATGGTATTTGTCTTTCTCTGACTGATTTCACTTAGCATAATATACTCTAGCTCCATCCACATCACTGCAAATGGCAAAATTTCATTCTTTTTGATGCTGAGTAATATTCCATCGTGTGTGTGTGTGTGTGTGTGTATCTATATATACCACATCTTCTTTATCATTCACCAGTTGGTGAATACTTGGGCTCTTTCCATAGTTTGGCTATTATTGATAATGCTGCTATAAACATTGGGGTCCATGTACCCCTTTGAATCTGTATTTTTGTATCCTTCGGGTGAATACCTAGTAGTGCAATTGCTAGATCATAGGGTAGTTCTAGTTTTTAAAAAGATTTTATTTATTTATATGAGAGCGAGAGAGAATGCATGGACAGGGGGAGGGGGACAGAGAGAAGGAGAGGGAAAGGCATATTTCCCACTGAGCATGAAGCCCAATGTGGGGCTCAATCCCAGGACTCTGAGGTCATGACCTTAGCCAAAGACAGATGCTTAACCTGCTGAGCCACCCAGGTACCCCT
The DNA here is from genome assembly GCF_002288905.1 of Enhydra lutris kenyoni. Classification (NCBI taxonomy): domain Eukaryota; kingdom Metazoa; phylum Chordata; class Mammalia; order Carnivora; family Mustelidae; genus Enhydra; species Enhydra lutris. The sequence continues at coordinate 10,425,297 of NW_019154121.1, read as the reverse complement.
GCATAGTTCTATTTTTAACTTTTTGAGGAACCTCCAGACTGTTTTCCAAAGTGGCTGCTCCAGCTTGCATTCCCACCAACAGTGCAAGAGGTTTCCCCTTTCTCTTCATCCTCATCAACATCTGTTGTTTCTTGTGTTGTCAGTTTTAGCCAGAGCTGAAATTATACTTTTTTCTTTCAGTATTACTTTTTTTCTTTCTTACTTAATTTTTTTCCTTAAATTTTACTTTCTTACTTAAATTTTTCTTTCAGTATTACAATGAATAAGGCATTTGGTTCATTTTGCTTTCTTTTCTCTCTTAATTTTTTTTTTTCTTAAATAACAGCTCTGACTTTCTTTGACTTTAGACTTTGGAAAGGACAGTAGGGATATGAATAAGTATTGTCTTTCCACTAAATGGCCAACATGAATGTATAGTTTTAAGTGACATAGTTAACTTCCATGAAGTTCAGTGTAACATTGCAAAAAGACACTACAGTGCCTTAAGTACAATGTTAAGAATCACAAGGGAACAACTGTTGTTACAAAATTTGCATATCTCAGTTAGACTGACTTCTTGAGATGGACTTACTATTATTTAATTGATAGGCTACAATCTCTGTCAATTTTTAAATTTAAGCCAAGATCATGGTTGAGAGATGAAATTGTCAAGGTGGTTCTTCAAAGGAAATTTCCTCTTATTGGGTCAAATAATCCACTCCATTATAGGACACCGATAAAGAATACCCATACTACCTGTATTAGAACTCAAAAATGACCACAGAGGAGCCTGGTTCCTCTCTCCAAAACAAAACAAACCTCAAAACCCATGGAAGTCACAACAATAACATGTGTGTGTGTGCATGCACATGTGTGTGCATGTAGGACACTAGGAAAGGAGAAAATGACTGTGATGAGTCTCTAGGAGGGAGAGTTTTGTCCTATTTTAATCTTAAATATAGCTGAGATGTCTTCCACCTTAACATGGGGAAACAGTGGACTTCTTTCTCTAAAAATCAATCCAAATATAATTGCAAGTAACTTCTTGGGACAACAGCTAATGTGTTCCATACAAAGAGAAGGAGAGGTATCATTCTGTGTTCATGCAGGAAATTAGAACTACTCTAAATATTCCTCAAACAAATAATTTATCATAGGACTATCATATGTTCTTATATAATTGACTATAGCCATTCCAGGAGATCAATGTCATTTCTTTTCTTCTGTCTTCCAACATTGTGAGATTTCCTCATTAGCAAACTATAACATGGACTATAAAAGGAAGATGATTCAGGGAAATAGAGCTCCTAGCTTCTCTGTAGTTTAAGACCTTCAGATGATGTGCCCTTGTACTGACTTGACAGACAATCCTGCACAGGATTGGTGAAAATGTAAAATGTTTAAGTTATGTGTTGTGTCAAAAACATAGTTGGTGATCAATACATGATGACTCTTTATTCCTGCGATATTCATCTCTGCTTTAACTAATAATCAGCACAACAAATATTTATTTGTGTTTTGTTTACTGGGGATACATTGTTAACAAGGCAGTTAAAAACATTTCCCATCCTCAAGGAGGTTGTATTTTAGTGCATCATGGCAGGCAGAAAACTATATGCTTCTGAGCAGAAAGGAAGACAACACTTTCTAGTCCATTGTCCTGGCCATTTACTAAATATTGACTAATAGAATTTAAGTCACTTTTAGCAATGGCTCTTAAGTATACTTTTTAATCTTCCATCCTGTCTCATATTTCATTGGTAACCTAATTCAGAGAATGTAGCAGAAGAGTTTGGAATATTATGAGGAGGAGGAGGGGGAACAGAATGTCTCTTCTAATATGGACAACGATACTTCGACCAGGGTTCCTCCCTCATGACCTCACTTAATTACTTCTTTGGTGACCCCATCCCCAAATAATACCACACTGGGGGTTAAGTCTTCAATATATGAGTTCTGACAGGGCACAAATATTCAGTCTATAATATATACTATTTTTGGAATTAGGGAGAATAATGAACATTACAAGTTATTTTATGGCAAGCATTGTTAATTATTCTGATTGGGGTGGATAAAAGTATCTGATACATGGTATGTAAAATGATGATGAATGCTATGAATTAACATAGAGAGAGGAATAAAATGTAACTAAATGTGGTTGTTTTGTACAGGGGATTCAGGGCAGGCCATACTAATACGGTGACATTTGAAGAAACACATGAAAGAAATGAGAGAGCAGGACGTATATGTATTTTCAGGAAGAAACAGAGGGAATAAAATGTACAAAGACCTTGATATAGAAATGTATTTGTTATGTTAGAAGAGCAAAGACACCACTGTGATTAGAAAGGAAGAAGAGTGATCAGCGATGAGGTCAGAAATATTATAGATCATAGTAAAGAGACTGGATTTTATCTTCAATTAGATGACCAAAGAAATTTTTGTGGAGGATTCTGGGCAGAGGTTGAGAGGAATTGGCTGCTGGGAAGAGGATAGATAGTAGGTGGGAAAGGATAGAAGCAGAAATAATAATGAGGAATTTGATGCATTAAACTAGGTGAGGGATGGCTGTGGCTTGGGCTAGAGTAGTAGCACTGGAGGCAGTTGGAGGTGGAAGGATTTGGGGTATTCAGTAAGGCAGAGGAGGTGGTGTGGGCTCTTTGAAAATGTCTGTGTGCTGCTTAAGGAATTCCCCAAGGCTTACCAGAAGAGATGTTATTTGCATTATATATTTTATTGTCTCCACTTTACCAAGCAAAGTCTACTGTATTTTTCAAACAAATCATAGCCCTGTCTTCTTTAACTTATAGATAACAATTAGTACAATCTTACTTAATATCCTAGGCATTGTCTTCCTTTGGAATTGCGGACTTTTTCTAAATTCCACCTTTAGTCCATAGCCCCTAAATATCCTCTAGAAAACATCCCTTAGCAATCATTCTCTTCCCTACGTCACCTTACTTCATGCATGTGATTTATCATGTACATCTTTCCTATCTCAGTGTATATACCTAAATCTGGACAGCTTTTTATAATTTTTTCAATTTACTCATATGTAGTAATTGTATACCATCTAAAGTTACCTTCATCGTTATTTTTGAATTTTGTTCTATAAAATTTAGTCTCTTAAAAATGCTCTGTCATTTTTAGCTCATAATACAATAGTCTCTCATCTTTCTAAAGCCAGTATGCATCTAGGTATCTTTGTATGTTTTCATGACAGCTATCACTAAGGCACCTATCTGCATAGAGAGATTCATCTAAGACCATACCAAATTATATTCATTCTGGATTGAACTAGATATCGCAGTGCCATATTAAAATGGGAAAAGGACAGCAACAATATTGCTATCTTCTATTCCTTTAAACTGTAATCCCAAACTCAATCAAGATGAACTGCCTTATTTTGTTTGAGCTGGTTTCCTCTTATTTTAATATGCATTAATCTCAGACTCTTAGTAAATATCTAGGTATGTCCTGTGTCCATGCATTACACATCATTTTATAAATCAACTGTGGAATGTAGAACAAAATTATAAATAATCCATTTGTAGGAATAATATGGCTTTGATATCTCTGTTTCTTTCTCAGGACTTCTCCATTTCTTATTTATTTCTTCTTATTTCTTATTTCTTCTCTTATTTTTACTTCTTCTCTTATTTCTTATTTCTTCCCTTACTGAGTATGCTTTTCTCTTTCTAGTTTGTTTGTTTGTTTATTTATTTATTTAAAAAAGATTTTATTTATTTATTTGACAGACAGATCACAAGTAGGCAGAGAGGGAGGCAGAGAGAGAGGAGGAAGCAGGCTCCCCGCTGAGCAGAGAGCCCGATACGGGGCTCAATCCCAAGACCCTGGGATCATGACCCAAGCCGAAGGCAGAGGCTTTAACCCACTGAGCCACCCAGGTGCCCCTCTAGTTTATTTTTTAAAATAATTTATTTTTTAAAGATTTATATTTATTTGAGAGAGAGAGAGAGAGAGATAGCACATGGGCAAGGGGCAGAGACTTTGGGTACCCTATCTGACTGCCTGTTCCAGGAGTTCCAGGATGTAGCACAGTGAGAGGATGCCCAGGTGAAACAGAACAGACAGTGGTGGGAGCCTAGTGAAGCTAAGGCAGCTAGAGATCATATGGAGGAATACTGAAGAGGAGAGGACTGCTTGAAGAGGGAGCGCTTGATATCTGTAAAGCATCCTTCTTAAGATTTTGGCAGAGCTCTAGGTCAGTGAAGGCATGAGAGAAAAATACCTGAGGCTGGATATGGGAAATAAGAAAGGAGCAGAAAAAAAAAATCTTAGGCATTCACAGAGGACAAGTAATAAGTGATTTTTTCCAGTAGTCAAATGGAAAAACCTCATAATTTAAGGAGCACTGTGTACTCAGAAGGATATTGTCCCGTGGTGGGAAAATCTAGCCTAAAACTAGAGGCTGTTTTGGTCCAACCTAACTTTAAAAGCAAACCCTGAAAAGATTCAACTCTTTCAAAGTAATGGAACTGTATCCCAGAACAAAAATCAAGAACATTGCTAGAGCTGCAAAAGTATTCAATACCCAAAATGCAAACATCAGAATATCTGGCTCCAGTAAAAAATGCTCAGACACAGAAAAAGAATGAAAATATCTTCTAAAAATGAGAAAAAAAATGACCAGAAATTGTTTCAAAATGACAGCCCAAATATAATAGTCATATATTAAAACAACTATTATAACTATATTCCATATATATATGATATGTGTATATCATATATATATGAAAGCTTGGGATTGTTGAGAGACACAGAAGATATAACAAATTATTAGAATTATTAGAGATGAATATTATTAGAGATGAAATAAACAATGTCTCATTGAATGGAGACTAGACACCAACAGAGAAAAGCTTGGCAGGGCGCCTGCTTCCACCCTCTCTCTGCCTGCCTCTCTGTCTGCTTGTGATTCTCTCTCTCTGTTAAATGAATAAATAAAAATCTTAATAAAAGAAAAAAAGAATAGCGAAATTTTATTGAAGTTTATTAAAAACGGTAATGTCAAATATCCACGAACTTCTACAGAACCCCCCAAATATGAAAAAGAATACAATAAACCATATGTATTAATCAAAGAGCTTAAAACTAGTGATTAAAAAATAACTTAAAAGTATCTAGCAAAAAAATACATGTTTCCATTGATGAGATATGTATTTGCAAGATGAGAATGATAGTAGATATATTGGTAACAACACAATTCAGAACACATCTTTCATGTATTGAAGAAAGTATAACTGGTCTAAAATTGCATATTTAGTAATTTCAGTCAAAATTGAAGGCAAAAGACTTTTTCAATCACATAAATTGAAGACTTCATCACCTGCAGATATGCATTACCAGAAGCAATAAAGAAAATTTTTCAGAACAAAATGAAAATGTACCAGAGTGAAACCTGGATCTACACAGAGGAATGAAGAACCTGACAAACATCGCTCACAGAGCAAAGTTAACATCAACAGTGACCGGTCATATCCACTCTTGATATGATGTGATAAAAATGGCACTGTACCTCTAGGGTGTCCTCCCCAAACTTCTTACCCCAGTCTACTCATGAGAAAATTATCAGACAAATCTCAGTTGAGGGATGTTTTTAAAAATACCTAGCTATTACTCCTCAAAACTATCAAGATAATAAAAAACAAGGACAGTTTGTAACGTCCTGGGGAGCTTGAGAAGACATGACAACTATCACAGTGATGTGATAAACTGGAGGGGATCTGGGAATATAAAAACTGAGTAAAAAATATAGATTTTAATTAATAAAAATATGTCACCATTGGTTTATGAATTATAACAATGTACAATACTAATATAGCATGTTAATCTAGAGGAATTGAAGACAGAGTATTGGGAACTCCGTAAAATCTTTGCATTTTTTTCTATACATTTAAATTTGTCCTTCAAAAATAAAGTATATTTAAAAATTCAAAAAAGGAATATCATAAATGTAGTTACTGATATGTATTTACTACTGAAAATTAAAAAAAACAATTTTTCCTAATTTTAATCTTTTTAGAAAGTAATTTACAGTGTAGTGTAAAATTACTGTATATGAGGTTTTAAAACATATGAAGAAATAAAATTTATAAACAATAAAATAAGCACTGGAGAGATAGAGGGATGTATATACTACTGTTTGTTTTTATTATATGTAAAGTTATGTAATATTACTTGAAGGTGGACTATGATAAGTTAAATTTTCTCACAATAAACTTTAAATCAGTAACTAAAAGAAGGAAATAAAAGAGATAGCTAACAAGTCAACACCACCAGTGAAATGAGATCATAAAAAATTACCTCAAGGGGCGCCTGGGTGGCTTAGTGGGTTAAGCCTCTGCCTTTGGCTCAGGTCACGGTCTCAGGGTCCTGGGATCAAGCCCCACATTGGGCTCTCTGCTCAGCAGGGAGCCTGCTTCCCCCTTTCTCTCTGCCTGCCTTTCTGCCTACTTGTGATCTCTCTGTGTCAAATAAATAAATAAAATCTTAAAAAAAATTACCTCAAAATTTCTTAGAAAAAGAGTAAATAAAAAAGTAGAAAGAAGTGGTTCTGGAGTCAAGATGGCGGAGAAGTAGCAGGCTGAGACTACTTCAGGTAGCGGGATATCAGCTAGATAGCTTATCTAAAGATTACAAACACCTACAAATCCAACGGGAGATCGAAGAGAAGAAGAACAGCAATTCTAGAAACAGAAAATCAACCACTTTCTGAAAGGTAGGACTGGCGGAGAAGTGAATCCAAAGCGATGGGAAGATAGACCGTGGGGGGAGGGGCCGGCTCCTGGCAAGCGGCAGAGCAACGGAGCACAAATCAGGACTTTTAAAAGTCTGCTCCAGGGATGCCTGGGTGGCTCAGTTGGTTAAGCAGCTGCCTTCGGCTCAGGTCATGATCCCAGCGTCCTGGGATCAAGTCCCACATTGGGCTCCTTGCTCAGCAGGGAGCCTGCTTCTCCCTCTGCCTCTGCCTGCCATTCTGTCTGCCTGTGCTTGCTCTCTCTCCCTCTCTCTCTCTCTCTGACAAATAAATAAATAAAACCTTTAAAAAAAAAAAAGTCTGCTCCACTGGGACATCGCTCCAGAGGCTTAACCGGGGTGAAGCCCACCCAGGGTCAGCGTGGCCTCAGGTCCTGCAGGGTCACAGAAGGATCGGGGGTGTCTGAGTGTCGCAGAGCTTACAGGTATTAGAATGGGGAAGCCAGCTACAGAGACAGAGCTGAGGAGTAAGCTCTAAGCTCGGGGTTACCTTGAACCGGTCGCAGGCTCGGTCAGCTTGGAGCGCGGCCGGAGGCCAGGGTGACAGGAGTAATTGGGTGCTGTTCTCTGAGGGCGCACTGAGGAGTGGGGCCCCGGGCTCTCGGCTCCTCCGGGCTGGAGACCCGGAGGCCGCCATCTTCATTCCCGTCCTCCGGAACTCTAGGGAAAGGGCTCAGGGAACAAAAGCTCCCGAAAGCAAACCCGAGCGGATTACTCAGACCAGCCTGGGTAAGGGCGGTGCAACTCCACCTGGGGCAAAGACACTTGAGAATCACTACAACAGGCCCCTCCCCCAGAAGATCAACAAGAAACCCAGCCAGGACCAAGTTCACCTACCAAGTAGTGCAGTTTCAATACCAAGGAGAGCAGCAGAATTCCAGAGGAGGAGAAAGCAAAGCACGGAACTCATGGCTTTCTCCCCATGATTCTTTAGCCTTGCAGTTAATTTAATTTTTTTTTCAATTATTTTTTCTCTTCTTCTGCTAAACTTTTTTAACTGTTACCCTTTTCTTTTTTAACGTTTTTTAACTAGTTTATCTAATATATATATATATATTTTTCCTTTTTATATTTTTTCTTTATTGGTTTTCTTTTTTTAATTTTTTTTTTCTTTCTGAACCTCTTTTTATCCCCTTTCTCCGCCCTCATGATTTGGGATCTCTTCTGATTTGGCTAAAGCATATTTTCCTGGGGTTGTTGCCACCCTTTTAGTATTTTACTTGCTCCTTCATCTACTCTTATCTGGACAAAATGACAAGGCGGAAAAATTCACCACAAAAAAAAGAACAAGAGGCAGTACCAAAGGCTAGGGACCTAATCAATACAGACATTGGTAATATGTCAGATCTAGAGTTCAGAATGACGATTCTCAAGGTTCTAGCCGGGCTCAAAAAAGGCATGGAAGATAGTAGAGTAACCCTCTCGGGAGATATAAAAGCCCTTTCTGGATAAATATAAGAACTAAAATCTAACCAAGTTGAAATCAAAAAAGCTATTAATGAGGTGCAAACAAAAATGGAGGCTCTCACTGCTAGGATAAATGAGGCAGAAGAAAGAATTAGCGATATAGAAGACCAAATGACAGAGAATAAAGAAGCTGAGCAAAAGAGGGACAAACAGCTACTGGACCATGAGGGGAGAATTCGAGAGATAAGTGACACCATAAGACGAAACAACATTAGAATAATTGGGATTCCAGAAGAAGAGGAAACAGAGAGGGGAGCAGAAGGTATATTGGAGAGAATTATTGGAGAGAATTTCCCCAATATGGCAAAGGGAACAAGCATCAAAATCCAGGAGGTTCAGAGAACCCCCCTCAAAATCAATAAGAATAGGTCCACACCCCATCACCTAATAGTAAAATTTACAAGTCTTAGTGACAAAGAGAAGATCCTGAAAGCAGCCCGGGAAAAGAATTCTGTAACATACAATGGTAAAAATATTAGATTGGCAGCAGACTTATCCACAGAGACCTGGCAGGCCAGAAAGAGCTGGCATGATATATTCAGAGTACTAAACGAGAAAAACATGCAGCCAAGAATATTATATCCAGCTAGGCTATCATTGAAAATAGAAGGAGAGATTAAAAGCTTTCAGGACAAACAAAAACTGAAAGAACTTGCAAACACCAAACCAGCTCTACAGGAAATATTGAAAGGGGTCCTCTAAGCAAAGAGAGACCCTAAGAGTAGTAGATCAGAAAGAAACAGAGACAATATACAATAACAGTCACCTTACAGGCAATACAATGGCACTAAATTCATATCTCTCAATACTTACCCTGAATGTGAATGGGCTAAATGCCCCAATCAAAAGACACAGGGTATCAGAATGGATAAAAAAACAAAACCCATCTATATGTTGCCTACAAGAAACTCATCTTAAACCTGAAGACACCTCCAGATTTAAAGTGAGGGGGTGGAAAAGAATTTACCATGCTAATGGACATCAGAAGAAAGCAGGAGTGGCAATCCTTATATCAGATCAATTAGATTTTAAGCCAAAGACTATAATAAGAGATGAGGAAGGACACTATATCATACTCAAAGGAACTGTCCAACAAGAAGATCTAACAATTTTAAATATCTGTGCCCCTAACGTGGGAGCAGCCAACTATATAAACCAATTAATAACAAAATCAAAGAAACACATTGACAATAACACAATAATAGTAGGGGACTTTAACACTCCCCTCACTGAAATGGACAGATCATCCAAGCAAAAGATCAACAAGGAAATCAAGGCCTTAAGACACACTGGACCAGATGGACATCACAGATATATTCAGAACATTTCATCCCAAAGCAACAGAATACACATTCTTCTCTAGTGCACATGGAACATTCTCCAGAATAGATCACATTCTCGGTCCTAAATCAGGTCTCAACCATTATCAAAAGATTGGAATCATTCCCTGCATATTTTCAGACCACAATGCTCTGAAGCTAGAACTCAATCACAAGACGAAATTTGGAAAAAACACAAATACATGGAGACTAAACAGCATCCTTCTAAAGAATGAATGGGTCAACCAGGAAATTAAAGAAGAATTGAAAAAAATCATGGAAACAAATGATAATGAAAACACAACGGTTCAAAATCTGTGGGACACGACAAAGGCAGTCCTGAGAGGAAAATATATAGCGGTACAAGCCTTTCTCAAGAAACAAGAAAGGTCTCAGGTACACAACCTAACCCTACACCTAAAAGAGCTGGAGAAAGAACAAGAAAGAAACCCTAAACCCAGCAGGAGAAGAGAAACCATAAAGATCAGAGCAGAAATCAATGAAATAGAAACCAAAAAAACAATAGAACAAATCAACGAAACTAGGAGCTGGTTCTTTGAAAGAATTAATAAGATTGACAAACCCCAGGCCAGAGTTATCAAAAAGAAAAGAGAAAGGACCCAAATAAATAAAATCATGAATGAAAGACGAGAGATCACAACTAACACCAAAGAAATACAGACAATTATAAGAACATACTATGAGCAACTCTACGCCAACAAATTTGACAATCTGGAAGAAATGGATGCATTCCTAGAGACATATAAACTACCACAACTGAACCAGGAAGAAATAGAAAGCCTGAACAGACCCATAACCAGTAAGGAGATTGAAACAGTCATCAAAAATCTCCAAACAAACAAAAGCCCAGGGCCTGATGGCTTCCCGGGGGAATTCTACCAAACATTTAAAGAACAAATAATTCCTATTCTCCTGAAACTGTTCCGAAAAATAGAAATGGAAGGAAAACTTCCAAACTCATTTTATGAGGCCAGCATCACCTTGATCCCAAAACCAGACAAGGATCCCATCATAAAAGAGAACTACAGACCAATATCCTTGATGAACACAGATGCAAAAATTCTCACCAAAATACTAGCCAATAGGATTCAACAGGACATTAAAAGGATTATTCACCACGACCAAGTGGGATTTATTCCAGGGCTGCAAGGTTGGTTCAACATCCGCAAATCAATCAATGTGATACAACACATTAATAAAAGAAAGAACAAGAACCATATGATACTCTCCATAGATGCTGAAAAAGCATTTGACAAAGTATAGCATCCCTTCCTGATCAAAACTCTTCAAAGTGTAGGGATAGAGGGCACATACCTCAATTTTATCAAAGCCATCTATGACAAACCCACCGCAAATATCATTCTCAATGGAGAAAAACTGAAAGCTTTTCCGCTAAGGTCAGGAACACGGCAGGGATGTCCGTTATCACCACTGCTATTCAACATAGTACTAGAAGTCTTAGCCTCAGCAATCAGACAACAAAAGGCAATTAAAGGCATCCAAATCGTCAAAGAAGAAGTCAAACTATCACTCTTCGCAGATGATACGATACTATATGGAAAACCCACAAGACTCCACTCCAAAACTGCTAGAACTTGTACAGGAATTCAGTAAAGTGTCAGGATATAAAATCAATGCCCAGAAATCAGTTGCATTTCTCTACACCAATAACAAGACAGAAGAAAGAGAAATTAAGGAGTCAATCCCATTTACAATTGCACCCAAAACTATAAGATACCTAGGAATAAACCTAACCAAAGAGACTAAGAATCTATACACAGAAAACTATAAAGTACTCATGAAAGAAATTGAGGAAGACACAAAGAAATGGAAAAATGTTCCATGCTCCTGGATTGGAAGAATCAATATTGTGAAAATGTCTATGCTACCTAAAGCAATCTACACATTTAATGCAATTCCTATCAAAATACCATCCATTTTTTTCAAAGAAATGGAACAAATAATCCTAAAATTTATATGGAACCAGAAAAGACCTCGAATAGCCAAAGCAATATTGAAAAAGAAAGCCAAAGTTGGTGGCATCACAATTCCGGACTTCAAGCTCTATTACAAAGCTGTCATCATCAAGACAGCATGGTACCGGCACAAAAACAGACACATAGATCAATGGAACAGAATAGAGAGCCCAGAAATAGACCCTCAACTCTATGGTCAACTAATCTTCGACAAAGCAGGAAAGAATGTCCAGTGGAAAAAGACAGCCTCTTCAACAAATGGTGTTTGGAAAATTGGATAGCCACATGCAGAAAAATGAAATTGGATCATTTCCTTACACCACACACGAAAATAGACTCAAAATGGATGAAGGATCTCAATGTGAGAAAGGAATCCATCAAAATCCTTGAGGAGAACACAGGCAGCAACCTCTTCGACCTCAGCCGCAGCAACATCTTCCTAGGAACATCGCCAAAGGCAAGGGAAGCAAGGGCAAAAATGAACTATTGGGATTTTATCAAGATCAAAAGCTTTTGCACAGCAAAGGAAACAGTGAACAAAACCAAAAGACAACTGACAGAATGGGAGAAGATATTTGCAATTGACATATCAGATAAAGGGCTAATGTCCAATATCTATAAAGAACTTAGCAAACTCAACACTCAAAGAACAAATAATCCAATCAAGAAATGGGCAGAAGACATGAACAGACATTTCTGCAAAGAAGACATCCAGATGGCCAACAGACACATGAAAAAGTGCTCCACATCACTCGGCATCAGGGAAATACAAATCAAAACCACAATGAGATATCACCTCACACCAGTCAGAATGGCTAAAATTAACAAGTCAGGAAATGGCAGATGCTGGCAAGGATGCGGAGAAAGGGGAACCCTCCTACACTGTTGGTGGGAATGCAAGCTGGTGCAACCACTCTGGAAAACAGCATGGAGGTTCCTCAAAATGTTGAAAATAGAACTACCCTATGACCCAGCAATTGCACTGCTGGGTATTTACCCTAAAGATACAAACGTAGTGATCCGAAGGGGCACGTGCACCCGAATGTTTATAGCAGCAATGTCTACAATAGCCAAACTATGGAAAGAACCTAGATTTCCATCAACAGACGAATGGATAAAGAAGATGTGGTATATATACACAATGGAATACTATGCAGCCATCAAAAGAAATGAAATCTTGCCATTTGCAACGACGTGGATGGAACTAGAGGGTATCATGCTTAGCGAAATAAGTCAATCGGAGAAAGACAACTATCATATGATCTCCCTGATATGAGGGAGAGGAGATGCAACATGGTGGGTTAAGCGGGTAGGAGAAGAGTAAATGAAACAAGATGGGATTGGGAGGGAGACAAACCATAAGTGACTCTTAATCTCACAAAATAACCTGAGGGTTAATGGGGGGAGGGGGTTGGGAGAGGGGGGGTGGGGTTATGGACACTGGGGAGGGTATGTGCTATGGTGAGTGCTGTGAAGTGTGTAAACCTGGCGATTCACAGACCTGTACCCCTGGGGATAAAAATATATGTTTATAAAAAATAAAATTAAAAAAAATAAGTAGAAAGAAGTATACCTGTCTTTACTTACAGACATGTACAAAGTTCTATGTAATCTACAAAAAAAGCTTCTAGAACTAGTAAGTTAATATAGCATGATTGCAATTTACAAGGTCAATACTAAAAATTAATTATACTTCTGTATGCTAGCAATGAATAAGAAACTGACATTAAAAATTCCAGACAGCAAAGACTGATTTGCAAAACATTATCTAACCAGGGACTTGTATTGGAATATATAAAGAACACTCCTAATTCAATAATAAAGCAAAGATGCCAATTAAATAATGTACAGTCTACCTATAAGGTATAAGAATGAGAAACAAGTGTAGAAATTGTACCTAACCATCAAATCATTAGAGAAATGCAAACTAAACTTCAAATAGATACTACCACACTCCCACTGTCAAGGCAAAACCAAGAAAAACCTTAACTATTTCAAGTGTTGGTAATATGAGGAAGAAATGGAATTCCCATATATTGCTGGTATAAATGTAAAATGCTAGAGTCACTTTGGAAACAAATTTGAAAATTTTTAAAAATTTAAAATATGCCCACCATATGACCTGGCTTTTGGCTCAGGTCATGATCCCAGGGTCCTGGGATCGAGTCCTCTACCAGGCTCCTTGCTCAGCAGGGAGCCAGCTTCTCTCTATGCCTCTGACTTCCACTCTGCCCACTTGTGTGCTCTCTCTCTCTCTCTGACAAATATATAAATTAACTAAAAAAAAAAAAAAAGAAATGCGAAAATATATTCATATAGACCATGAATATTCATGGTTTTACTTGGAAACAACCCAAAGATCCATCAAGAGATGAGCAGATAAACAAGTGGTGACATAAGTTGTTTTTTTTTTTTTAAGATTTTATTTATTTATTTGAGAGATACAAGCTGGGGGAAGAAGCAGAGGGAGAGGGAGAAGCAGAGTCCCCTTGAGCAGGGAGCCCAACACGGGACTTGATCCCGAGACCCTGAGGCCATGACTTGAGCAAAAGGCAGACACTTAACTGACTGAGCCACCCAGGCACCCCATAACTATTAAAAGAAATATTACTCAGCCATAAAGAAGAACTAGGCTATTGCCACATGTAACCACATGCATGGATATGAAAATAAGGATGCTGAATGAAATAAGCCAGACAAAGAAGAATGTGTGTAATAAAATTCCATTCATATACAATTCCAGAGCTTACAAATGAAACAAAAGATCAGTGTTCACTTCTGGTTAGGCAAGGGCATGAAGAGAAGGAGGAAGTAAAATGGAACATCAGAAAACTCTGGGAGTGATGGATGTGCTCATTACCTTGGTTGTGTTTGTTGCACAGGTGAATGGCTTTTGAAGTATATTCTTCATATATTTGCACTTTAGTGTATACAAAATATATATTAATAAAGCTATAATAATGAAAAATTCAGTGCCTGATTTCAAGAATGGCCTGTTTATAGTACATAGTATAAACTATGACAAAACACAAGGTACTTTGGAGCCAAAGATAGAGAGGATAGATATCTTACATGAATCTAACCTAAAATACTATTAATAACACTATTGGGCTATTTCTTTAAGCCTTTATTTTTATATAGAGAGTAGCTGAATTGTACCTTTTGATTCCATACTCAATATTTTACAGCAACTAATTCAAACAATATTTTTCCCTAATATTTCCCAGTAATATGATGGAAGTTTGGATAATTTATTTAAACATTAGAATATGACAGATTCCATCTTTAGCTGGAGTTTTCATTGATAGCATATGTTTAAAAAGATGACCATCCCTACAAAATCTTAAAGTATGCAATGATTACATAAACCTATATTCCCAAAGCCATTGTAAAGGAAATCTATTTTTTTTGGAAAAGAGTGGAATATATTATAAACACTGTGAACTTGATAGCTAATAAAGTTATTTGGAGGAAATATGAATGCATGTTAGGTTTCCTTTACTTACATTTGTTTGCTGTGTTAATTAATTCTCCTCTATCTATATTTTCCTACTGCTGTAATGCACAATGATCACTACTGAAAATGCAACAGCATTATTGCCCAAAGAGCTGCTCTAAGGAGGCAAATTCCATCACTGCAAAGAGGCATGCAAAAAAAATGCTGAGTATCATTCTCTTCTATGCTGTATTGTTTCTGAAAAATGGGAAAACTAAGTTTAGCTGACTAGTGAATATTCTCTTAAAAATTTAAAAGTGTCCTTGAGAATATGAAATATAAAACTAGAATTATAAATGCTTTTGGGCATTTATAATAGGACAAGTCTTATCTCATTGAAAATATGCTTTATTACCATTCAAAGATCTATATGACTAGAATCAGTTCTCTGAAATCTTTTTGGTCACTCATATTATTTCTGACATACATATACTATATATATATATATATATAATCACAATCTCCTTAAATAGCAGGTCTGAGCAGACTATATTTTGACTGCGGTAGAATCCATACTATAAAGGTATCTTGGTAAGTCACTTTGGAAACCACAGAACCCTTAAGAAAAAGCCTATGTTAAAAACAGTGAAGATCAATGTCTCTGATCTTTAAGAGAAAGGGTATACACATAAGGAGACTGTGATCATGTTTCAGCATTACAACAGACACTCACACACACACTCAAACTAACTTGGTTAATGAAGACAAATCTTGCCATTCCCAGAAAGTATACCAGGGTTGATTCGTGATGTCTGGGGTGGTCGCAGAACAGAGATTTGGCAATATTTCTTTCTTTCTTTCTTTTTTTTTTTTTTTAAAGACTTTGTTTATTTATTTGTCAGGGAGAGAGAGAGAGCACACAAGCAGGAGGAGTGGCAGGAAGAGGGAGAATCAAGCTCCTCCCGAGCAAGGAGCCTAATGTGGGACTCGATTCCAGGACCCTGGAATCAAGACCCGAGCTGAAGGCAGACGCTTAACTGAATGAGCCACCTAGGCGTCTTGAGAGATTTGGCAATATTTCTTTCTTTTCTTTTTTCTTTTTCTCCTTCATCTTCTTCTTCTTTTTGAGATTTGGCAGTATTTCTACATATAACAGTATTTAAAAAGAATTACCTGTTTTGACTTATGAGTGTTAAAATATGTCAAAGGAGTTAAATATTTTTTTCTTTATTTCCTCAGAAAAGAGGCTTCAATAATTCATAATGCTGAATTGTGTGTTACTGAAAGTTGTTGTAGTTCATATAAAATTAGTGTGACTTCCAATTTTCTTCTGTATTTACACATGTTTAGTGTTTTAGAATGCTTATATACTGGAAAGGATTCTTTTCTGTCATTTCTTTCAAAGAAACTAGAATTAAGTGGTAAAACACCTAGGGTTGGAAGTCAATATTTATAGAACTTGATCTGTTTCTTCTTTTCCCCAGATAAATGTCTCCCACAGAGTTTTGACTGAAGAAAAACAGAAATTGGGAGCTATATTTTCCTTTTCTGCCACGAGATCAGATTCTGAATACAATATTGGCCTTGGAGTCTCAGTTAAGACCAAAGCCTTTGTTCAAAAACAGGAGTTAATAGTAAATTATGGCATGTTTAATCAAAGAACACACCTATACCCAGACTTAAATTCTGGTTCTGCCTTATAAAACTATGTGAATTTGTTTTATTTTTTTAAAGATTTATTTATTTGAGTCAGAAAGGGCGCGAGTGGGTAGGGAGATGTTGAGGGAGAGCGCACAAGAGAGAATCCCAACCAGACTCCCCTGCTAAGCATGGACCCTGAATTGGGGTTCAATCTCAGGACTCTGAGATCACAACCTCCAAAGCCAAGAGTGGGTGCTTAACTGACAGTGTTACCCAGGTGCCCCCAAACAATGTGAATTTAAATGACTTTACTTGGTTTATCTGAACCTCTGCTTTCTGATTTATAAAATGATGATGATAAGCTTACCTTTGAGCATGTCTATGAGGATTAAATAAATGAGTTAAAGTATATAAGATTCTTAGCTGAGAGCCAGGTACCTGGCAAGCATTTAATAAAAGTTTCTTTTTGTCATTTATGTTTTCAAAGTGTGACAGCTCAAATAATAATTATTCCTTGAAGCTTTACTTTCTTAACTTTTCCTTTACTAGGAATTAAAATTTCTTTTCTCTGGGCCTTCAGGACATATTGTTTATACCGCTGTGCTAGCAAACTTACAGTATATTCTGCCTGTTCTGTCTTGGCTTGTGATAAATTCTATAAATGGTCATTTTGCCCAGAACTCTGGATTCTAAGCTCATATCACATGTCTTTTTACCTCAAACAGGTCTGTCTATCCCTGTGATGGGCACAGAGTAGGTATTCGATGAATATTGAGTGTATTGCATTAAAGTCATAATAACCCCATGGATTTACCAGTCTTTAAGACTGTTTTTTGCTTTCAAATATAACACTGGATTTTTAGGCAGTCATCAGTTTTACAAAACAAATTATGTGTTTGCTTGATAATTAATTCACTATTTCTTTAAAATGTGGTAACTTGGGGAATAAAATATAAATTTCCATAAACAACTGTGTATCTGAGGCTAAACATATTTGGTCTAAATATAAAAATAAGCAAACTGAAAAACTCTGAGTTGAAGCTAATTATAAACATTCTCTTTTAGCCACAAATGTTAATAAGGGAGCATGGCTCAGGCCTTTACATCTTGAAGTTGACCGTTAATCCTTTCTAGTTTAATATGGGTCTAAGGTTTTGTACTGCTGCCAAGGGACACTATGCTCAGGGAAATGGTAGAATGATATTCTTCCCAGTGGAAGAAAGCAGAATGGGCTAATTCATCTATTTATTCACTCGACCAGGGAGTAATTGTTGAGAACTCACTATGTGCCAAGTATGCAAGGGGAAACAAAAATGGATGAAACATGGTACACACTCTCAAAGTCTAAAGAGGAGAGACGGGAACAAGCAATGACTATGATATACTGTGACATGTACAGAGTTCCATGGGAAGCGAACAACTAGACTTGTTCACATGTAAGATGAGTCTGAGCTTAAGAAGCACTAGACTTGGAGTGCCTCGGTGGCTCAGTCAAGTAAGCATCTGCCTTCAGCTTAGGTCATGATCCTACTGTCCTGGGACCAGGCCCCTGTAGGACTCCCCACTCAGCGGGGAGTCTGCTTCTCCATCTCCGTCTGCCTCTCCCACTGCTTGCTCTCTCACTCTCAAAGAAATCAACACAATCCTTACAAAAAAAGAAGCACTATACTTATGGAGAATTATGAAAAGACCCATTTAGAAACAATTCTGAAAGTATGGCGGGTGTTGTTTCCATTGTGGTGATATAAAAATGCAGATTATTAAAATGACATGTCTTGTCCCAAAGCAATTCTAGTTAGGGAGGTTAGGATTGAGTTTTATGTGCATCAATTTTTGAATCTCAGATGTTTTATACCTTATTATATGTCTTTTATATGTATATGTGCTGCCAAAGTGAGCACTATATCTTTTATATGAATTAAAGTCATCACAAGTTTGCAGTTTAAAAGTGTGTCTAAAAGGCCACGTTCATCCATCAACTGGTGAATGGATAAACAAAATGTGGTATAGCCATAAAATGGAATACTAATAAGCCACATAAAAGAAATACTAATATGTTTAATATCCTGGATGAAGACTGAAAACATGCTAACTGAAAGAAGCCAGACTGAAAATACCACATACTGTACAACCATACTGTATGAGTGTCTTAGGGCTACTGTAACTAGGCAGCCACACTAGATGGCTTAAAACACAGAAATGCACTGCTTTGTAGCTCTGGTGCCTAGAAGTCTGAGGTCAGTGTATGAACAGGCCCATACTTTTTTTTTTTTTTTTTTTAAAGATTTTATTTATTTATTTGAGAGAGAGCACACAAGCACAGGGAGGCAGAAGGGCAGAGAGAGAAGCAGGCTCCCCACTGGGCCGGCAGCCTGATGTGGGACTGGATCCCAGGACTCTGGGATCATGACCTGAGCTGAAGGCAGACACTTAACCAACTGAACCACCCAGCCGCCCCAGACCCATACTCTTTCGGAAGCCTATTAAGATAGAATCCTTCTGTGCATCTTCCTAGCTTCTGGTGTTATGGAACCTGGACTGGATCCTGGTGGAAGAACCAAGCAGCACTTGGAGGTTTTGGAGGATCGGAGGTTTATTTAATACTGGTGGGCTCAGAGGAGGTTGTTCTCCAAAGGTCTGAGTCCTGAGGGGAATTTATACCCTTCTACTTCCCCATACTTGGTACTTTTGGAGCGTGCAGGAAATGGGGTAGGAAAGAAGAACCCGGAGGGCTTTGAGACGGGGACTGGAGTTCCCTTGCTGGTTTGGTCGGCCATCTTAGAGTACAGTTTTTCCCTATCACTGGGGATTTGTTGACAATTCTTGCCTTGCTGCTGCAGCCCTTTAACCTCTACCTCTGTATGATCACGTGGCACTTTTCCATGCATATCTGTGCATCTTTTCTTTTTGCAAGGATAATAATCATATTGTGCTAGAGTCCATTCTACCCTAATACTGATGAGGGAACAGAAGGCAAGCTGAGGACAAAGCAGAAGTCGACAGCCCGCAAACCACCCTCCATGGGATATATGTGACATTCCTCAGGCACTCCTGGCTGCCCTAAAGGAAAAACAATTAGTTAACTCATAGAGATCACCTGTAGGACCTGAGTCTCCCTCAGTTCACAAATGTCCTAGTGATTTACAAGGAAGAGGCTTTTTTATCAATAGCCTAACTTCCAAAGACCCGTAACTCAGTTCCGGAAGCCCTAACATCATCTTTCCTTCCATAAAATTGAGGGAGGCTGAGGCACAGGGAAATGTAAATAAAGTTAAATTTCTTCTAAACTTAGAGCTCATTGATAAGGATGTGTGATAGCAGGAATGTGACATTCCTCCAGGAAACTCTCAACTATCTTACTGTTAATGCCTTACTAAAAGGAAAAACAACCTTAATTTGACAATGGCAAGGCCTTAGCTATCCTATAGGTCCTCTTTAGCATATGAAAGTTCTTTCAAACCCTCCCTTTTTCCTTCCCTCCCCTGACCCCATAGTATATAATCAGCCAGCCCTCACAACCACCGGGGCAGCCCCTCTTTCTGGGCATGGGTCCTGTCCCCGTGCTTTAATAAACCACCATTTTGCACCAAAGATGACTAATGAATTCTTTTTTGGTCATCAGCTCTGGACCTCACCCCACCAAACCTCACCTATATTCTAAAACTTCATCAATATGACCTTATATGAATTATATATGCAAAAACCCTCTTTTCAAAGCAGCATGCATTCTGAGATGCTGGGAGTTAGTTCTAGAGCACATATTTCGGGAGGACACAATTCGATATGCAGCACCCATTTATACGAAATATTCTGAACAAGTAAATTCATAGAAGCAGAAAATAGTGGTTGTTAGGGGCTCAGGAGAAAAGGGAATGTACAGTGATTATGGATATGAAGCTTTCTTCTGGAGTGATGCAGCTGTTTTTGGAGGATCATAAAGATGTCACAACACTGTAAGTGCACTAAATGCTACTGAACTGTATCCCATAAAATGGTTAACATGGTAAATTTTAGGCTATTTGTATTTTTTTAAAGATTTTATTTATTTATTTATTTATTTGAAAGAGAGAGAGAGAGACAGCACACAGAGGGAGAGGGAGAAGGAGGTTCCCCACTGAGCAGAGAGCCTGATATGGGGCTCGATCCCAGGACCCTGGGATCAGGATATGAGCCCAAGGCAGATGCTTAACTGACTGAGCCACCCAGGCATCCCAGGCTATTTGTATTTTACAGAAAAGAAAGAAGGAAGGAAGGAAGGAAGGAAAAAAGAAAGAAAGAAAGAGAAAGGAAAGAAGGAAAAGAAAGAAAGCAAAGGAAAGAAAGAAAGAAAGAAAGAAAGAAAGAAAGAAGAAAGCGGGGGGAAGAAAGAAAAGAAAGAAAGAAAGAAAGAAAGTCAGTCATGTCTCCTTGTGTAGTAATAACCAAAGAGCAATGTGTTTTTTCCTACTCCTACAGGCAGCTCTCCCCCATCCTTCTCCTGCCGCAGAATTTAATATCCACACGTAAAAAAGTGATCAGTGGTAAGACCTTCTCATCCCTGAAATGAAAGCACATGGCCATTTTTCTATACATCAGCTTTAAGATCTCCCCCATGTTAAGCAAGTTCCACTCTGTTTTGCTTGCTTTGCTCTGGGAACTCATTCACACTGGTGAGGACCAATCCCTGCTGGACCATGAATCTGGGCAAAAGGCAACTGGTTAGTATATAAGGAAGGCAGCTAGCAGGAAAGAGTTTGTTTGCAAATGGTGCAAAAAATAACATTAATGAAATAACACATGCAACAGGAGTGTTAGATCTTCCTTGCTTCCAAGGATAGTTCCTACTAAACTCCATGAGCTCACATATTTTTTGTTTTCCTTACTTCTAAATCTATAACTGAACAAGCAAGGAATGGCTACCATAAATTTGTAGTAGCAGCAATAATAATAAATAACAATAATTAATATTGGGGAGTGGACCTTATTTCCCCTTAGTCTGCTATTTCCATATGGAGGAATGTTGCCTAGAGTTACATTCCAGCAAACTGGTAAGTGAAATTCACTGGTCCCTGTTCCTGAGTTATTTTGTTAAACTATGGCAATTGCTGGGGATTCGTTCTCTTTATTCCTTTTCTATCTGTCTCAAACCAACATGAGACGGCATTCCTGGGTAAGGAGATGTGCTCTGTACACTCAAACTTTTCTTGAATGTGCTTCCACAGTATATACTTATAGAGGGCCTTAGAATCACGCTAGCAAGCCCATTGGCCAGCAGGTCAAAGCTACATTCACATTTTAGCTTATCAAATATAAGGCTGACATCCCACCCACCCCTTACTGATTTTGTATACACTGGTTGCAAATTAAGAAGGTGCAAAAGGGAATATGGATGTGTTTTAACATTCTACTATTTCAGGCTCTTATGGTACCTTGTGATGGGTCAGTCATTGGGCTTAACTCTTTACTTTCTTACTTTTCACAAAGGACTCTATGTTACACTGGAGGCAAAGTGAGAATTTCTTTCTTGAACAATCCCCCTCAGTCTTCAATTCGTTTTTCTTCGACCCCTTTTGTCTGTCAAGGATACTTTTTATTTTTTATTTTTAAAAAATATTTTATTTATTTACTTGACAGAGAGATCACAAGTAGGCAGAGAGGTGGGCAGAGAGAGAGGAAAGAAAGCAGGCTGCCTGCTGAGCAGAGAGCCCGATGTGGGCTCGATCCCAGGACCCTGGGATCATGACCCAAGCCAAAGGCAGAGGCTTTAATCCACTGAGCCACCCAGGCGCCCCAAAGATACTTTTTAATTAACCCTACTTCAGTTGGTGAAATTTATCACACCAATCTGAATTCCATTCCCAAGTATGGAATGGTTTAGGAAAGCACATCGCTCAGGACATCTCAGAGCAAAGTTCAGATTTTGTAGAAATACTTAGATGGTCACCCAGAATCCTAATTTATGCTTATCATTTTGAAAACTTTCCTGGGAAGAGATTCATGCTCACTAGATATGAAATCATTTGCCAGTTTTAATTATTCAAATGATTCTTTGTCAAGTCACACATATGCCAAAAACCTCTTGCCCCATTTTCTGTGAGTTTAGTAGTTTTTATTTGAGTTGATATTCTGCCTAGTGCTCTCTATAGCACTGTTCCTAAATAAGTAGTAACACAAATCTATATTCTTGTACACTGGAGAGACTTCAGAACTGTTTGACTAAAGATTTTTTAAAAATGTTTTTCGATAAAAGCAGCCATAACAACATTTCCACCAATATGTAAACATCCAAACTCTTAAGAAAGAAAGCATTACTGCAAATCCAAGTAATGTGTCAATATCTACTACCATTTTGTCAGGCTGATGTTAAAATACTGGAGACATGAAAATTAATACCTCTTTGCAGGGAAACAAACAAACAAAGAGACAATAGAACCACGGTGGTAGAAAAATTTGAGAGACGCTCTTGATAATGAACTGAAGAACACCATAGCCAAAAACTTGAAGGGGGCTAGCCTGTCAATATCATTTTACCTTCAGAAAACTCCCACTCTGCCCACTCCTCAAGTATTTCACACTCAACTCCTAGGGAACATAGCAGTAACATTTGGCTCCCAATGAGTACACCCGCATAGATTTTTTCTTGTGGGTGATTTTATTAATTTCTCTGCCTGGTCTTCCCTCATAGTGAGCATTGATGAATGATAACAGCCCAGTGGCTTTTATAAGCTGACAAGTCTAAATTGGAGTTTTCTTTTTAAAAAAAATGTGCCACTGGGGCGCCTGGGTGGCTCAGTGGGTTAAAGCCTCTGCCTTTGGCTGGGGTCATGATCCCGGGGTCCTGGGATGGAGCCCTGCATCGGGTTCCCTGCTTCCTCCTCTCTCTCTGCCTGCCTCTGTGCCTGCTTGTGATCTCTGTTTGTCAAATAAATGAATAAAATCTTTAAAAAAAAAAAAATGTGCCACTACCTGAGAATAGACTCAGAACAAAGCAAGCAAGCAAGACAAAAGGAGGACGGGCCTTTTGTTCACCTAACTCAGGAGTTATGGAGGGCATTATGAGCTTATATGCTCATTATATAATTATAATATATGAAATCAGCTGTGCTTAGATGAATAACATATGCTACCACGGAACTCAAGTCTCAAGAAAGAAGGTAATTCATGCCAGCTGCATAACATTAATGCTTGCTCTCTGGAATGGAACCAATATGCCCTTTCCCATTTGCATCAAGAGGCACAAAAAGAAGGGCAATTGTTTGCAAGTGCCAAGACTGGTATTTTGGTGTTCTTGGCTCTAGGTCATGGCAGAGCCTGCCTGGGAGCCTCCTGGTCAGTCGGTAGTTGCCAGGATCTCCCCACATGCTTATGATAGAGAGCCAAATAGGGAAACTAAGCTAGATCTCTGGTCAGAAGGAAAGGGAACATTTCTAAGCTGTTTTCTTTTTCTCATAGTGAAGCAGAGCAAGTCTCAACACTAGAGGGAATTCTGATTTTGTTCAGAATCTTAAATTAAGTACTTTGAGTATTAAAAGAGCAAAAGTCAACTTACTTTAAAGGACACAACAGTTTTTATTGCAGGTGACTAATGAATAAGGAAATTCGTTTATTTACATTTTACTGGAGGATGAGAAGAGGTGTCACTCTCTTTGGTCATTGCAGAATAGGTCAGAGTACAGACTTCTGGCTTTTATTTAAAAAATACTCATACAGATGGATATACATGAGAGATGTCCCCCATCTCCTCAGCGTGAACCATCCTCAGCCTTCTAATAAATGCATTAATCCCATGATGGATTTTTTTATATGCTGTCTGAACCAAGTACTGAACTTTTTAATATTTATAGAATTGGAACAGCAATTGGAAGGATTGGGAGTTTGCCAGAAGTTTAGAATTGTTATTTCGTCTGGAGAAGAAAGAATAAAGCAGGTATTATAGGCTTTTCTCTTTAGATACATTAAGCTGACCCAAATTATGAATTATCCATGTGATAATAATTCCACAAAATGAACTTAATTGTTTAAGGAAAATTTTATTTAAGTACTTCCTTGTTATACAGATAAAAATATGGAAATTAACTTGAGTTCTGAGAGCATACTTGAAATCCACGCTTGCTTTCATTTACTAATGGCCAATAATGGATGTGAAAAAAGGACAGAGATTCTTAAACAATATAATCCAGCCATATATTTTTTGCCCTCATTATACAACTATAAGAGACATATCTTTGTGAAAAACACTGTACTTAATTTTTTCAGTTTATACTAATTTTTGCAATAAAACTCTATCATTTTCAATTCTTTTCAATATATTTTAGTTTTAGAACAGAACTAGATCCCTGAATCTTGAAATTTATATTTTGTTCTTCATATACAGAGTACATGAATATTACTTCACAAATGCAAATATGAAGAACTATCATTTATTTTAATGATTGGAACCTAATTCCAAGTTCTATTCCTGGCTGATGAAAAATTCTGTCTCAGTTACTATTGCCACCACAAGCCACTACAAGCTGTGTGAAGGTCTGTGGAGTTTGGTATACAAAGGTAGGAGTAAGTGATCTGGTATAAAACATTGGAGAAGCCCTTCTGGTCTCGGGTTTTGTTAAGATGTCCATTGTGTAAGTCTCTGTAGTGTTTTGCAGTCAGAGGGCTCTGTTTTTCTCCCCTGTGGTTTCAGAATACTTTTTTGAAGACTTTATTTATTTATTTGAGAGAGAGAGAGAGAGAGAGAAGAGTGCATGCAAGCAGAGGGTGGGGCGGTGGGAGCAAAAGCAGCAGGCTCCCCGCTGAGCAGGGATCCAGTTGCATTCAGGGCTCAGTCTCAGGACTCTGGGATCATGACCTGAGCCAAAAGCAGACCCTTAACCTACTGAGCCACCCAGGTGCCCCCAGAATATTTTTAAACCACGGTATATCTCATTTATATCCCACAACCCCCTATACCTACTACCTTTTTTTAAGGACAGCAAACAATCATGTCATGTGTCCCAATCCCTTTCAAACCCAAGACTCTGCATCCCTTTTACCATCCTTCCTAGTTATAGGCCCATTACAGCTACTTCTTTCCACCAGAAAGTGCTCATTGGTCCTTTCCCAAGAGAAATTTCTTGCCCTAGGGCCTCAGACTTTCAGAAAACTAGATCCAGGAAAGGAAATTATCTGCAAACAACTTCTGCTTTCAGCTTAGTTATGGAAATCTTTCCTGAGTAATGAAAAACAAAGAGTTCTAACTTGGAACATGGGTTGGAAAGATATTTTAAGAACAAAATACAAATTAACATCTTAATATATGTGATTCTGCCACATATGTTTCTGTGTTTTCTGAGATTTGTACAATAAAGGTATATTATTTTCTTAATTAGGAAAGTAAATTTTTTATAAAGTACACTTCCTTTTGAGTTACTGTAACTGGAAGTGTTTAAGTAAAGAATGTAATAAAAAGGAGTTTTTCAAAAGTAGAGCTAATCAACAACATGGTCTTTAGACTTGCTAAACCATTCAGGATACTGTTTTCCAATTCCATTGTCTCAATGGTCTATCTTTCATATATATTAGTTTTAAAAAAGTGCAATCATTCTTTATCTCCTTTTGGAAAACTTTGCAGTTGTAAAGCCTTTTTGAATATCTTCAATTTTTCTAGGTATTAATTTTTATTTCCAGAATTCTGAAAAAATGCAAAGAAATCAACATTCTACAATCCAGGTATCTGGTAAATCGCTAAGCGTTAACTTAGGGTTTTCTACAAATGGACTCTTGAGCAATGATGATATTCACATGATGGAATTTAATGACCAATATGGCAGGAATGTCAGTCAATTAGAAAAAAAGCATGTCGTATTCTTTAAGGTTAAATAACCACCAATCCTGGATTGTATCACCAGAGTTCTTTAGGTTGAGTGAGATGGTCACTAGATACTCCATCCAAGTTTGTATTAAATAAGTTGAGGAGAGCATATTTTTCCAGTTTATTGCAGCTGATAATTTGCTCGGTATTTGGAGCAATGAGATGCCAGTGAAATCCGCCAGTCTCCTGATACAAGTTGATGTTTTTTCAAGGTCTCTCTAATTTGTGCCACGAACAAGCTTGCTGAGACAGTTAAGAAACATTGGTCTGGTGGGGAATTGAATAGTCTGAACCAAATTGATACCCCCAGGAAACAACATGTCCAAACACTTAAAGAAATAGGTACTTACTGGGTGTCCTTCCTGTTTGCTAGGTCAGAGTCCTTGTAAGGCCAATTTCTTTTACATTTGGCTTTATGTCTGTTTTGCACTATGCATTTTTGAGGGTTTTAGTATAGATAAATTAGAATATTGGTTACTTCTCTCTAACCTAGTAGTATCCAGTAGAACTTTTGTGATGATGGAAGTGTTTTATACTGTTCTATTTAATAAATGTAGAACCTACCCACTTCTGGTGACTCTAGACTTAAATGTGGCTAGTGTGACTCGGGGAGTGGTTTTTGTTTTCATATCCTTTTAATTATTTAATTTAAATTCAAAGAGACATATGCAACTGCCCTTATGGACTGCGCAGCTCTAGACTCATGAAACCTTTCTTAAGCAGTTTTTCAATTACCAGGTTATTTTTTATATTGAGATTATATACTGTGAAAGTCTGAAGTTCCAAGAAGACATCCAAAATGTATTTTATGATTGAATGAATGCTTTCTGACAACGATGTGAACTCAAAAACAGAATATTCCAGTTAATGGTGACCTTTAGTCATTAAATATCTAAAATCTGTATTGTGTGCCTGCCTGTCATTTAGACAAAATCTAGGTACTGCCTACCATTTCCTTCTCAGACAAGTGAGATTTAACGGTAGAACTATGAACAGAATTCCATCAAGTCCAAGACAGAATCAGATAGGAGGAGGCAGCCAGATGATTAGAAACTCAAGGGGGCTTTGGTGGGAACCTTGCTGAGATTTGTATCAGCTGATACTCCATGAAAAGCACAGCTTCAGATGAGGCCAAAGTGAATACTGCAAAGGTCAGGTCTGAGATATAAAGAAAATACTATTACTCATAGAAAAATACTGGTAATAACAAATATTTATTTGGTAGAATTACAGTGGCGGGTTCCTGTGCTAAGGACTGTTGACACTTCAGAAACAGCAGAAACAAAACCACTGGATCACTGAAATAGTGATCAGTAAAAGTTTACTTTAGGGCGCACACAGAAAGCAGTTCATGAACTGGGAGCTTTAAATTCAAAGACTGATAGGTGGCACTGGGGTGTGGCATTACAAGATGGCTTGTAAAGTGAAAAGAAGGATGTTATTTAACCTTTACAATGATTGGAGTTTCCAGAAGACAAGGGATTGTTTAAAAGCGATTATGGTAAACCATTTTTAGGGAGATAATTTATATTTCTTTTATGATTATCAGAGGCATTCATAAGAAGTGGCCCAAGCTAAATTTTGTTCATTTTGCAGAATAAACTAAATTAAGTTTCACTGTGTAGCTCAAACAGTTTTGTCTGCTTGGGGAATTTCCAAGTCCACTCTTGGAATTTTATTATTTTATTTAATTTTAACCATACCTAACATGCACCATTTTCTCTTGTCTGACAACTCAGTGAAGCAAGTGCTAATAACGTCCTCATTCTACAGATTTTAAGCATCTTACTCCATGCCATGATAGTCAGGAAACAGACCAGATAAATTGGAATGGGGTTAAGGAAGCTGGAGTCATGTAAGAAAGATGTGCAAGAAACTAGCAGATGGAGACAGAAGGATCTAAAACCAGGCAAGTGGGGCAATGAAACATGGAAATATTGAAATGGAACAATGAGATGTTGGAGCTAGTCATAATTAGCAGAACATAGCAGCAACTCCACCTTTAAAAAGATATCCAATTAAAGAAATGGTTCATCTGGTACCAGCCAATCCATAAGGAGTTACTCTGTGGATTTATACCAACCTCAAAACTTTTTTCTATCAGAGGAAGGCAGAGTGAACCTCCCCAGACTACACACACACACACACGTACATATATAGGCTACAGACTGCTTATATGTCCTGCTCAATCTGTTCAGAAATATAGTGGCAAAACGTGCATCACCTCGTTCGTTTGTAAATTGCACTGAGGTGCTCTCATATGTTAGCTTTTGAAAACTACCGTGTTTCAAGATTTAATCCCAGTTAGATTCATTCTGCTTCTATTTTCAATAACTGTGTTCATCAGAAGCAATCACATATTCTGTTGTTCAGAGGAAGGAATTGGAAACAGTATTAAGAGAAAGTCACCAGAGCAAGTCAGATTGGCAGTTAGGTCATCTGCAGCAGTGGTTCTTACACTGCAGAGGGACGGGCAGAGGGTCAGAGGAGAGGATCCCTGGGCTGCTACCCCTCCCCACCCCGTACACATGCACAGAGTCTGATATTTTCTCCCTGGCCACCTGAGTTGAGAATCATCAGGGAATTTGGGGACAACCACTATCAAACTATTGGAAATCCCAAAGACTTGATTTCCAATCAAGATTCTCCAATCTGCTGTCTATAAAAACGTGTATTTTATAATATCTCCAAACACTTGGATGTCGAAATACACTGATTCAAATTATCCTCTAAAAAGTCAAAAATAAGGGTGCCTGGGTGGTTCAGTCAGTTAAGCATCTGCCTTAGGCTCTGGTCATGATCTCAAAGTCCTGGGATGGAGCAGGCATCAGGCTCCCTGCTCAGCAGGGAGTCTGCTTCTCCCTCTCCCTCTCCCTCTGCCCATCCCCTTTGCTCATGCTCTGTCTCTGTCTCTCTTTCTCTCTCAAAGAAATAAAATCTTTTAAAAAATAAAAAATAAACAAAAACAAAAACAAACAGAAAACTTTCTAGATCAGATTCAGATCTCCTG
Source organism: Enhydra lutris kenyoni (assembly GCF_002288905.1). Classification (NCBI taxonomy): domain Eukaryota; kingdom Metazoa; phylum Chordata; class Mammalia; order Carnivora; family Mustelidae; genus Enhydra; species Enhydra lutris. The sequence goes on along the minus strand of NW_019154121.1, from coordinate 10,395,842 downwards.
GCAATAAGTTATTTTGGGGAGAACTCTGTGGGTGGCTTTAAGTTTTATTTTTGCACTAGGAACACAGCTGTCACTTGTAACAAAATCATGGAGAGGAAAGTCCTGCTAGAGCTGGCCATTTCGTCCACAGCCAGGAGGCAGCTCTGCACAGCAGATTCCCTGGTGACTCTTCCAATCTCATTTAAACTGACTAAAATGATGAAGCCAGAAGCACTTTCCCAGAGACACTGTGAAACAGTCTAATAGAACTTAATTGCTCCTATAGTTTTACCAGCTTCATCATCTGGTGCAAAGAAGTAAATTTTGAACATTTAATTTAGAAATATATTTTTTTAAAAATGCACACAGGACTTTGATATTCCCAAGAGTCAACACAAAAATCAGCAGTTTGGAATATTTAACTTTAGAAATCAAGAACATAACTGAAGACAGAAAATGTGTCGAAAGTGATAGGGGCTATTTCTTTGGCCCTAGTAGAATCATAGCAAGAATACTGTGGCTGTTTAATATGAGGTTTCACACCTATTTCTTCACAGACTAGACACAAAGTAGCAAAGCTAGCTCTAGACAAGATTTTTAAGTAGGCGAAAGTACTGTCCATCAGGCTTCGGTCATTTATTTCCCTTTATCTTTTCTTCTCCACTGACTCAATGACTGCTGCTACTTACCACTCTGCCATTTATCACTCCATGCTCTTAAATCCTACCCCACAGCCCAGTGCCTGGATGACTCAGTTGGTTAAGCATCTGACTTCCGCTCAGATCATGATTTGGTGATCCTGGGTTGGAGTCTGTGTCTGGCTCCAAGTTCAGCCTCGATTTGCTCTCTCTTCCACTGCCCTTGCCCCCTGCTCAGGCTCTCTCTCTAGCCCCCTCTCTGTGTTATTGCTCTCCCAAGTAAATAAATAAAATCTAAAAAAAAAAAAAACCCAAAAATCAAAAAATCAACAAAAAAAAACTAGCCCATAACAGAATCCCATACAGTGTAGACATTTCTTGCTTTCTTTTCTGCACAGCTTTGTCCCAGATTCTTCAAATATCAATTGTCCTTTTTTCACTCTATCAGATATCTGCTCCCTCTCAGATGACCAATGAATAATCTGATAAGCAATTTAATGTTTATGGAAAACAATTTAGCTTCCACATATAGGTTTTCTACCCTTGGTAAGATAATTAGAATTTAACAAGCTGTTTATCAGAAAAGGGAGTGGCAGGTAAAGTCAAAACTGCAGACCCCATCTAGAAAACACATAATTTCACAAGAATTCATTTGGAAATAATGGGCTTAAATCTCAGAATGTTTTACTCATGCAATCAATTTTGTAAATTCTGGTGAGGTGACAAACTGCCCAATATAAGCCTAATTAACCCATTAGACTTTTGCGTACCATTACACTTTGTTCTGTTGTTGCTGAGAGAAATCTTCAATTTCAAAAATCAATGCTTGATTACTGAAGTGAGCAAGTGGTCATCTCCCCAGCCTAAGTGCCGTTTTCCAGAAGAGAAGCCCCCTTTCCCAAGTAAAACTTCTCTGACTTCCTCAGCTTTGTGGTTACAAAGGTTTAACCACAAAGGTGGTTAAACAGGCAGTAAGGGGTTTTTACTAACAGGAGGTAAGAGGGGCTTGGGCCAGAGGTCATGAAAGCCTTTTGTAGTTGAGAGAACAATGAACCAGTTCTAAAAAATATCCAAAAGAAAAAAAAATGAAGTTTCTGTGTATGCAATGATTAAGAATTTTATCATGTTCCTCTGTTCACCAGGGGCTTAATGGAATTCTAAATTGATCCTCATTTTGAATATTCTCTGCATGTCCCAATTTTAAAAGGTTGCCTAGGTGATGTGTGTGTGTGTGTGTGTAGAATATAGTTGTTGTGTTTTTTAAGATTTTATTTATTTATTTGACAGAGAGATAAACAGCTAGAGAGGGAACACAAGGAGGGAGTGTGGGAGAGGGAGAACCAGGCCTCTTGCTGAGCAGAGAGCCTGATGCGGGGCTCCATCCCAGGACCCTGGGATCATGGCCTGAGCGGAACGCAGACGCTTAACGACTGAGCCACCCAGGTGCCCCCAGAAAATAATTTTGATACATACTTCTGCTTTTACTAATAACATGGGCAGACTATAATATATCTATATTTGCCACCACCAGCTTTATTTAGCTTACTGTGAACACAAATATCCTGAGGAAATTTGAAATTAAGTTAAAAACTTTGATGACTTTTCTAAATACAACACAAAATTTGCATTTCTTGTTAAGTGATAAATATACTAAAGATAAATTAAAATTACAGACTTTTAAAATAAATACACGTTGACCTACAGAAGAATTTCTATTTTTTTTATAGACATTTATTATCTTGCTTTCATTTGCATAAGGCAGATGTAGTCCAATGTAATTTTGGGTCAATAAATTTAGACTCTGCTTTTTACTGTGTCTTTGCTTTGATTAGATTATGCTGTTAAACATGAAGAAATGTGTAGAATAGATAGAAAAGGGAAAGGGGGATTGGGAATAGTTTGGAGTGGCTCTGCAATGGTTTTAGGTTAGTGTCATTAAAGAGACTCTTTTCTTGTTAAGGCTTTATAGATGACTGATGCAGTCATTCATTAAAGAAGTCCTCCTTGGCTACCTCCAGAGATAACACAGCCTTGGGGAACATATCAGCCTGGTGAGGGGGTGATGGCTCTGAGAGATATTTATATTTGCCACAAGTTCTGTGGGAGCCCTTCATTTAACAAGACACAAGTTCACATACAGTACATTCAAAAACAAATTAGTTTTCTTAACTAATCAATGAGTTAATGAACTAATCAATGGAGCAAGACTTCTGAATATTTAAGTTATTTAACGATTTTAAAGGCGCTACATAATATGCTGGATAAAATATGTAGAATTTATTACTAAGACAGCAATTTACCTATGTTACTTTGCTATGCCCTGAGCAAACTTATTCAGCATTTTTATATTATACTTAAACAATTTCATATATTATCTCATAGCACCTCATTGGGCAGATTATTATGTTAAATTAATAGAGCTTCCTGACCTGCCCTTGGTCACACAATTAATAGTAGAGCAAGTACTAGAAAATCGGTTTGAGTTCTAGTACTCTCTGCCACTTTGTTAGTTTTTTCCTTTTCTCTTGAATTCTTCCTCTTTTTTTAAAAATTCATGTATCTTACTTTTATTACACAGATTTACAATTACTAGATAGTACTTTCAGAGATGATATTGCCAGGGTTCTAAAGAAGGGAATGCCACCAAAAGACATCCAGCCCTTTGACAATCTGTTAGAAGGAAGGGATTTTATACGCCACAGTTTTCCTCGGACGGCCACAGGTTAATGGACTACTTCATAGAGAGCCATCATAGCTAACTACACATGCCCAGAATTGCAGTGCTTTCTCTTCCTTTGCAAGTGTGAAAAATCAAAATGCAAAGTCCAAAGCTTCTTTACAAATGCACATTACAGCAACGAGGCAGAGGGAAATCAGAAGTCTGCGACTGGACCTTCCCCAGCTCCCTTTCACCCAATGACTGTCAGCAACAAAACGTTCTACTGTCACCTGCTATTACCCAAAACACAGAATAAACCCAGATGATGCGTAGAATTATTTCACTTACTACGTCTCTACTTGAAAAATGAACCAAATGAAAGAAGGAGCAAAGAGAATCTGTAAAGAGGACAGCAATATCAATGTATTACAAACACCAATTTAAAAAATCGACACCTTTATATCTTTCATTGCCTGTCTACAAGTTAGAAAAACTATATAGAAAAGTTAAGCAAAGAATGTGAAATATTATAAATGAGCATTTTGAGTTGTAGAAATAAGACTCCACAAAGCTGGTGTTAACTGCAAACAAGGTCACAGGTCTTGCTTGGGTGTGACGGCAGGCTGTGACTGTTCCCGAATTTACACCAACATTATATTCTAAATGACAATGGCTCTCATCACCCTTTGGCCAATTTCTTAGGAAGTGGAGTGCTTTCTTGGGATTTAATCTCCCCAAATCTTTTTTGAGAATCATGAATTTTCTTGACTGTATCTTTGAATCAATCATTGTTGCCCTATTGGAATAGAAACAAAAACTTGAATTTTTCAAATCTGGAGAGCCAGCAAAAATCTATTTTGGGCCACAGCCGCCAACTCTCGTATCTCTTTTTCTGTAGGGTACAAGAATCTCTTCTGTGGATGACATCACCACCCTCCCTCATTAGAGATGTTTCAGTAGCTCAGCAATTTTGAAACAGGAGGAAGAAGGTTTTTTTTTTTTTTTTTTAACCCTCTCTTTTAATGCTTAGACATATGCAACCTGTTACCAGCTGGCCTGAGCCCTAAATTATGAACTAGTATAGTTCTTGCTATGTAAACACATCAATCATAACAAAGCTTTAAGTTGTCTCTATCTACATTTACTTCCTAGGTGATATCATCCCATCCCATGGATTTAATACGCGGAAGGCTTCCCAATTTATAACTGCAGCCTCACTCCCTCTTCTGAACTCCAGACATGAACATTCAGCAATCCTCTCAGCCTCTCTTGCATGTCCAAGAATGCCGTCGATGTCAATGTTTCCAAACAGGCTTCTGAGCTTCTTTCCTCACCTATTATTCTAGGTCTCAGTAATGGCATCTCCATTCTATTCCAATTGCTCAAACCAAAGCTCACGGAGTTTCTGGACTACTTTCTCTCTCTCACTTACCAATTCCATTCCTTCAACACATCCTATTTGGAAGGGCTTTAAAATTTACCCAGAACCTGACCACTGCTCACCTTCCCACCTCTACTATTGTCGCCCCACTTCAAACCACATGAATTATTGTTCTAGTCTTCTCACTGATCTCACTACTACTGCATTTGTTGACTATCCACAAAATTGCCCGAGGTGGTGTTTTTTCAAGGTTAATTTGGATATTGTACTTATCTCTTCAAAACTCTAAGGACTCCCCTGTTATTCAAGATACTTGCTAGGGCCTCAGGTCCCACTTGCTCTGACTCTTGTAGCCTTGCCCCCATTTCTCTTACTTCTGCTCCTGCCATTTTTCTCTCCTACTCCTTTACATGACTATTTACTACTACTACTGTTTTTCTTACTATTATCATTACTTCTATTATTCATAGCACTTACTGTCAACTAGCATAGTATATATTTCTTTGTTAATATATAAATTATTAGAATTCATTAGAATATAAGTCCATAGGAGTAATTTGTTTTGTTTACTGAATAACTCTCAGCACCTTTAATAGTATCTGGAGCACAGGGAGTACTCAATTTTGTTGGATGAATAAGTGAGTGAAGGCGACTGTATTGGACTACATTTCAGCTTTACTTACAGGCTAGTCCTGAACTAGTATTATTCTTGATAAGAATAAGTTTTCTGCTTGAATATAAGGACCAAGGCAAATAATATGTTATATTCATATGGGATTTATTCTTTACCAAGAAAATATCTCCAAAGTATGTGGGAAGCAAAAACACAAAAAATCATTAGTGCAGCAAATCTTTCTAACCCCTCAGACCTTCGTAGTCACCACGCAGAAGGTTCTGAGGTAGAACCTTTTGTATTTTATTGTAAATTTTTTTGTAGACATATTATTATAAAATATTCTTCAGAAGCCAATGTTAACCCTGAAAATCTTAAAGCAGGGATGATTTTACTGTGATAACTTTAACTTTCTACTTAAGGTATTCTCTGAGTTAGAGGCCAGCTTGTGAATGCATAATTCCCACTTCAAAAGCAAGCTTACTAGTGTTCAATCCATTTATTATGGTCTTTTCTGTATCCTTTAGGGAATAAAGAAAGGGAAGGTACGTCTCCACTAGCAAGGCGCAAGAGACAGCACAAATGATTACACAGCTCTACACATCCTGTGTGCCATCTACCCTCCCCTAATACATCTGTATGTATCCTCTCTGGGGTCTGACCACAGTGGTCTCTTCATTTCTCTATCTCAGCACAAAGGGTTATCGTAGTTCATTCATATATATTATCAGCATATTATAAAGTTATATAAGTTTTCTGAATAATTGATTATACAAAGTTCAATCAGCTTCCTACGTCACTGATACCTCTCTCTCTGCCTTAAAGACATCTGTAATTATGCTTGATCTTCTTATCATGGGATGCTGACCTACTTTCTTATTCACAGCAGCTGACAGTTGAAACAATAATAAAAATCTCTTGCCAGCTGGGGCACAATATTAATACTGATATAGGTGGAGTTCACTGCAGATATAGAGACCTCTAAGTCCCAGGAGGGCCAGAGACTTAAAACCACTGAGGCACTCTCTTTAAGAGTAGGCATATCCATAATGTCGTAGATTCGAGTAGATAATTCCACCAGGTGAGAAACTTTCTCATTTTACTTGGTTTTCTCCATCACACTGACTTTTGTTTTCTCTTAGCACAATCACAGTGAAAGGGATGCTCAGACAATTAAATTTTGATTGGGTTCTGTCACACACAGTTCTGCACCCTTATCTCAAAAGGCAAGGAACTGGTTTTCAGGGACTTGGTGTCCTGTTTTAACACTGGATACCCTATGGAACTATTCCATCTAGTAAAATACAATAGTACTTAACACTCAATGAATTCATGAAGAGAGGCTAGAAATCAAATCACTGCTCATTGTGTTCTTTTATTTCTCAGAGGAAATTTTAAAGATTTCCACTTATACTCTGAAGAATCTTAGAACCTAATTTATAGGTGTGCAAATTAGAATAAAAGTTATATGGATAGCTTTTATTTCCTAAAATGATGTTTAATATTCAAATAAGTATGTGAGTCTCAGATGCCTTTAGTGTCCCAGGAGATAACTTGCAATTTGCCTTCTTTCTAATAGAAAATAGGTTTAACATGATCTCTGAAGGAGCCATTCATTGTCAGAAAAATGAAACTCACCCTTCAATCAGAAACACCGTAAGATGTCAGAAAAATAAACAGAAAAATACTACTTTGAGTACTTGTATAGATCTATCCCAACTATATTACCTGGTATTAAGTCAAAAGTCACTTTCTAAATGCCTTAAATCACTTGGCCTTTTCATCATGAAAAAAGATAAATTAGGAAAGGATCTTTTGGGGCCACTTATAAAGCACTTTCTGGTGAAGACCACACAAATTAGAATTTTTCCTAAGTAGGCATGGATTGGTACATAGGGATTTTTACTCTCAGATAATTTCACTCTCAGATAATTAAAAGTTTGAATACTCTGCATTTTTTCAACTTAATCTGATGCAAACACAAATATAGCATATTTTCTTAAAAAAAGTTAATTATCAACATTTCACAATAAGCGGTACTGTAGGGTATCCCATAACTTTCCCCAATTTCACAGGTGAGAAAATTTCTCAGAAAGTTTAAATAATTTGTTTATGGTTAGACTAGACTGTTGGTCAGACTGGCTTTGAAAACACCCAATTGCAGAGCCCAATACATATATCACATTATAGTATCTCTCTCTATATAATATGGTCCTGAAAAAGCACATATAAATCCAGTATCTCATTATAAAAATGGAGTCAGTTATTAGCAAAAATGCTTTGATACCAAGACCAGGATCATCATCTCAATACTGTGATTATTTTTTTTAAATATATACTTCAAAAGACAACTTTTAAATGAGAAAACAAGATGTTAAAACTCTTAGACAAATAGTAATAAAATTCTAAAATTAAATCTATTCCAAATTACTGAGGAAAGCATGTGTGTGTGTGTGTGTGTGTGTAAATTAAACTCCATTTCTGAGATAACTGTAGATTCCAATGTTAGATTTCATGTACCCTTCAGCTAGTTTTCCCCAGTGGTAACATCTTCCAAAACTTCTAAAACACAATCAAGATGACCTCAGGAACTGCTGCTATAAAAAAAGAAATACCACAACTTAGGGGCTTAAAACAAACAAAACTATCATCTTACAGTTCTGGAGGACGGAGGTTTGAAATGACTCTCAATGGGCTAAAATCAGGTGTCAACACTGCTGGAATCCTAACTAGAGTTTCTAGGGGAGAATCCATCTTCTTGACTTTTCCAGCTTCTAGTGGCTTCCTTTTTCCTTCTTGAAAGCCAGCAATATCCTTTGGAATTTTTCTTTCTTCACATCACTCAGAAGCAGACTATTCCACTTCCCTCTTCCACATTTAAAAGACTCTTGTGATTGAAAAGCATTTGTCATGCAAATGAAAGTGAAAAGTAAGCCTAAGTAGTAATACTTACACAGAACAAAAACGACTTTAAACAAAACTGTAACAAAAAGACACATAAGGATACTATAGAGGGAACACTTATAAAGCACTTTATAATTGATTTATAAGGGAACAATCAACAAAAGATTTAATAACTGTAAATATTTATGTACCCAATATGAAGCATCCAAAAAGATACAAAAATTAACAACAACAACATAAAGGAAATAATTGATAGAAATACATTAATAGTAGGGAACTTTAACACTTACATGAATGGACAGATCATCTAAACAGAAAATCAACAAGGATACAATGGCTTTGAATGACACACTGGACCCGATGGATTTAACAGACAGATTCAGAACATTTCATCCTAAAACTGCAAAATGCACATTCTTTTCAAGTGCACATGGAACATTCTCCAGAACAGATCACATATCAGGCCACAAGACAGGCTTTAACAAATTAAAAAAAAAAAAAAAAAAAAAAAAACAAAAACCCAAAAAACTGAAGTCTTACCATGCACCATTTTGACCACAACACTATGAAACTAGAAGTCAGTCACAAGAAAAAAAATCTGGAAAACCACAAAACATGGAGGTTAAATAACATGCTACCAAGCAATGAATGGATTGACCAGGCAATAGACATTGGGGAGGGTATGTGCTATGGTGAGTGCTGTGAAGTGTGTAAACCTGGCGATTCACAGACCTGTACCCCTGGGGATAAAAATATATTATATGTTTATAAAAATAAAATTAAAAAAAAAACTACATGGAAACAAAGGAAAATGAAAACACAATAGTTCAAAACCTTTGGGATGCAGCAAAAGCAGTTCTAAGACGGGAGTTTACAGAATACAGGCATAACTCCAGAGGTAAGAAAAATCTCAAACAACTTAACCTTCACCTAAAGGAGCTAGGAAAAGAACAAACCAAACCTAAAACCAGCAGAAGGGAAGAAATAATAAAAGTTAGAACAAAAATAAATGAGATAGAAACTATAAAACAATAGAACAGATCAATGAAATCAAGAGCTGTTTCTTTAAAAAATCAACAAAATCGATAAACTAGTAGCCATACTTATCAAGAAAAAAAGAAAAAGGACTCAAATAAATAAAATCACAAATGAGAGAGGAGCAATAACAGCCAATAGTACAGAAATACAAAGAATTTTAAGAGAATGCTATGAAAAAGTATATGTTAACAAACTGGACAACCTAGAAGAAATGGATATATTTCCCCAAAACCTCCCAAAACTAAAACAGGAAAAAACAGAAAATTTGAAAAGACTGATCACCAGCAATTAAACTGAATCATCAACAACAACAACAAAAATTCTCAACAAAAAAGGACGCTTGGGTGGCTCAGTCAATTAAGTGGCTGCCTTCAGCTCAGGTTGTGATCCCAGGGTCCTGGGATTGAGTCCTGCACTGGGCTCCTTCCTCTGTAAGGGAGCCTGCTTCTCCCTCTGCTTGTGCTCTCTCTGTTTCTGACAAATAAATATATACAATCTTAAAAAAAAAGTTCTCAACAAACAAAAGTCCTAGACCAGATGGTTTCACAGTTAAACTCAACCAAGCATTTAAAGAAGAGTTAACACCTATTCTTTTTAAACTATTCCAAAAAACAGAAGAGGGAAAAAAGCTTCCAAATTTATTCTATTACCCTGATGCCAAAACCAAATAGAGTCACTGGAAAAAAAAAAAAAAAAAAAGAGAGAGAGAGAGAGAACACTAGAGGCTGATAGCATTGATGCATATAGGTACATAGGTGCAAAATTTCCTCAACAAAATATTAGCAAACAGAATCCAACAATGTATTAAAAAAATCATTTACCTAATCAACTGGGATTAATTCCTGGGATGCAAGGGTAGTTCAGTATTTGCAAATCAATTAATGTAATATACCACATTAATAAGAGAGGATAAAAACGATATGATCATTTTAATAGATGCAGAAAAAGTATTTAACAAAGTACAACATCCACTCATGATAATAAAGCAGGTTTAGAGGAAACATATCTCAGTATAATAAAGGTCATCTATGAAAAACCCACAGCTAACATACTCAATTGTGAAATACTGAGAGCTTTTCCACTAAGGTCAAGAATAAGACAATATATCCACTCTCACCACTTTCGTTCAACATAGTACTGGAAGTCCTAGTCAAAGCAATCAGACAACAAAAAGAAAGAAAAGTCATCCAAATTGGCAAGGAAGGAGTAAAACTTTCACTATTTGCCAATAATATGATACTTTATATAGAAAATCCTAAAGATGGCTCCAAAAAACTACTAGAACTGATAAATGAATTCAGTAAAGTAGCAGGATACAAAATTAATGTACAGAAAATCCATTGCATTGGTGTACACTAATAATGAATCAGCAGAAAGAGAAATTAAGAAAATAATCCCATTTAAAATTGCACCAAAAATAATAAAATATCTAAGAATAAATTTAACCAAGGAGGGAAATACCTTTACTCTGAAAACTATAAAACATTGAAGAAAGAAATTGAAAATCACACAAACAAATGGGAAGATATCCCATGCTCAAAGATTGGGGGAACAAATATTGTTAAGATATCCATACTACCCAAAGCAATCTATAAATTTAATGTAATCCCTATCAGATACTAACAGCATTTTCACAGAACTAGAACAAAAAAACCCTAAAATCTATATAGGATCACAAAAGACCCTGAGTAGCCAAAGCAATCTTGAAAAAGAAAAGCAAAACTGGAGGCGTCACATTCCCAGATTTCAAGATTTATTACAAAGCTTTAGTAATCAAAACAGCATAGTACTGACACAAAAAAGAGACATATAGATCCATGGAATAGAATAGAGGTCTAGAAATAAACAAATGATTTGTGGTCAATTAATCCTAGACAAAGGAGGCAAGAATATACAATGGGAAATAATCTCTTCAATGAATGGTGTTACAAAAACTGGACAGCTATTTGCAAAAAGTGAAACTAGATCACTTTCTTACACTATACAAAAATACACTCAAGATGGATTAAGGACCTAAGTGTGAAACTTAAAACCATAAAAATTCTGGATGACAGTACAGGCAGTAACTTCTTTGACATCAGCCATAGCAACACTTTTCTTGATATGTCTAGGGAAACAAAAGCAAATATAAACTATTGGGACTACATCCAAAATAAAAAGCTTCTGCAGAGCAAAGGAACAATCAACAAAACTGAAAGACAATCTACTAAATGGGAGAAGATATCTACAAATGACACAGCCAATAAAAGGTTAGTATCAAAAACATACGAAGAACGTATTTATACAACTCAAAATCCTTCCCCCAAAATAATTTCTCCAAAGAAGACATCCAGATGGCCAACAGACACACGAAAAGATGCTCAACATCACTCATCATCAGGGAAAAGTAAATTCAAACCACAATGAGATATCAACACGCATCTGTCAGAACGCCTAAAATCAACAACACAAGAAACAAGAAGTGTCGGCAAGGATGTGGAGAAAGGGGAGCCTTCCTGCACTGTTGGTGGGGATGCAACTGGTGCAGCCACTACCGAAAACAGTATGGAGGTTCCTCAAAAAATTCAAAATAGAGCTACCTTATGATCCTGTAATTGTGCTACTGGGTATTTATCCAAAAAATAAAAGAACACTAACTTGAAAAGATAAATGCATCCTTGTGTTTAATGAAGCAATATTTGCAATGAACGAATTACAGAAGCAGCCTGTGTCCATAGATAGATGAATGGATAAAGAAATGTTATATATACACAATGGGATATATTCAGCCATAAAAAGAATGAAATCTTACCATTTGCAACAGTGTGGATGGATCTAGACAGTATAATTTTAAACTAACTCAGAGGAAGGCAAATAACATAGGATTTTACTTATATGTGGAATTTAAGAAACATAAGACCAAAAGCAAAATAAATAAATTAATTAATTTAAAAAAGGCAAATCAAGAAACAACCTCTCAATCATAGAGAACAAACTGATGGTTACAGTTAAACTTTTTCAGAATTACAATTCCAATAGCAACATATGAGTGATACAGTTTCTCTGCATCTTTGCCAACATTTGGTGTTGTCACTATTTTTATTTTAGTTATTTTTATGGGCAGTTATAGCTCATTGTGGTTTTAATCTGCACATCCCTAATGGCTTAAGATGTTGAGCATTTTTTCATGTGCTTATTTGTTTTATGTATATCTTTTTTTGGTGAAATGTCTCTACATATCTTTGCCCATTTTCTAAACAGATTTTTTTCCTTTCGAGATTCAGGAGCTCTTTACATATTCTATATATTAGCCTTCTGTTAGATATGCAGTCTGTAACTTGTATTTTCATCACCTTAACAGGGTCAACAGAGAATAAGTTTTCTTTTTTAATTTTAATAAATTCTAGCTTATCAATTTTCTTCTTTTATGGATCATACTTTTGGTGTCATCTAGAACTCTTTGCTTAGACGTAGATCCTGAAGATTTTCTGGTTTTATTTTTTAATAGCTTATGCTACATTTAAACCATTGATTCACTTAGTTAATTTTTGAATAAAGTGCAAAGTTTAGATTAATATTCTTTTTATTTTTTTTCTGTGGATATCCAACCGCTTCAGCGCTATTGGTTGAAAAGGCTATCTTTTCACTCTTGCATTGCTTTTGCATCTTTATCAGAAATCAGCTGGCATATCTGTGTAGCTCTCTATCTGGGTTCTATTTTGCCCCACTGGCTTAGTGGTCTATCTCTCCACCAATTAATTACACAGAGTCTTAACTGGCCAAATGTATGTGTGTAGAGTTGATCACTTTATTCACTTATTCTTTTGATGTTTGAAGAGTCTCTAGTGTATCTCATGTTTCATTAGTGATGTTGATAGTTTGTCTTTTCTTTGCCAGTCTTAGTGGTTTGTCAAGTTTATCGATGTTCTCAAAGAACCAGATGTTTTATCGATTTTCTATTATCATTTGATCTCTTGCATTTTTGTTTTAAATTGCATTAAATTCTGCTTTCTGCCATTACCCTTATTATTTACTTCTGCTGCTTTGGTTTTGGGTTTGGGAATTTTTTGTTCTACTAGGTTCTAGGTAAAAATCCTAACTGGACACTCCAAAATTAAACACTCATTTTGCCAGTCATTTTGCAACCTAAAGATTGCAGAGAATCTAAAGTGCTCCAGTGCTGGGATGGCCTGTGATCTTGTGGCTGATCATGTGGACCTGGATATCACAACCCAATTTAGGAAAACTCAGAAGGGCCTTTTTAGCTCCAAGGCTGTCTGTGGGGTTAGTCATTGGACTATACTGAACTCGATTTTTTGGTATTCCCAAAGCAGCTTTCGTTCCATTGTAGAGCTCTTATCTCCAAGGGCTTTCCATAATAAACATTCATGCCAAATCTCTTCTTGGTGAACTCAACCTGCCACACAGTTTGATAACTGTTCTCTTCGAGCCAGAGCAGCCACTACAATTTTTACATTGTCAAACTGATATACTTTGTTTATTTTTACCATCTTAGTTTGTGCTTTCATTTGATTTGTTTTCTTGTTTTTGCCTTGTTTTCCCTTATTTAGGATGATAAAGGTGTCCCCCTCTTTTTTTTTTTAATGTGGGTGATAGGCAGTCTGATTTTTTTCCCTTTGATAGTCTGACATTATATTCTTTTTCTATTTATGTGGTAGTTATTCCAGAGGTTTCACTTTATATACTTAAAAATTCTGAAGTTACTTAAATTTCTTTTTCTTCTATAAAGTATTACAAGGAACTAAGAGTACTATTACTTTAATATCTACATTACCAAACATTATCTAGTATTTTAGCTTTATTATTAATTTCAGTCTCAAAAAATTATGATGCTTTAATAGGGGCAGCATTTGTTTTCATTTAGTCACATATTTACCAAATAAGGACTAGCTTGATGTTATTACTATCTCCTAAAAGAGCTTACTCCTTTCCTTTGTACCCAGCATCAAAGGTGATACTATTCAGTATCTTAATTGCTCCCTCTACTAGTTTTATCTGGGAATCTCCTATTAAATTTCCCATTGAGGAATACCCTCCTTTTGACAATGAACTGTATTAGCATTAAAGCAGAAACTCTAGGTACTTGGGGTTCTCATGTTTTCCCATGTTGAAAGCTACCAGCGTGTTGGCTAATACCTCAGGATTTCTGGGTTCCTTTCATTTGGACATCTGTGGATGCCATACATTTTTGTCAATGAGCAATGTATTGAAAAGTTACACACACATACAGACACATATATCTTTTTCTTGGGATTTCAATGGCACTGTTGTAGATAGTATAAGGAATGGCAGCATATATGGTAATTAGAGTTTGTTTTTAGCTCTTATATCTAGAGGAGTATTTTTAGACAAATGTGAATATTTGTCTCAGGTTAATGAAGTTTAAGATGGAAAATCTAAATATTATTCTCCATCTCACTCCTGGTCTAAGACCCATACTATATTAAGTTATGACAGCAAAAGTTCTGAGAAATGCTGTAATGATGGAACATCATTTTTACCTTAACACTATTTCACCAGAAACTCTTTTATTTTATTCCACATATGATATATTACTGAATATACTGATACATATTTTGAAGTTATATACTAAGTTACACATAGAAGAGACAGAAAGGCACTAAAACAATCGGGGGGGGGGCACCAATTCTAATGTTTCCAATCTAATTGCAATCCAGCAGACCTATGTAGTGGATTTTATAAAAGTTTAACTTTTTGACCCTGAGGAAAAGACTAGGTATCTTTTATTAAAAGATATTCAGAAAAGGAGCTCTATAAATATCGTCTATCTGTTAAAAGTACAATTTTTCTCTGATGAAAAAAACAGTTTCTGTGGCTCACCAAAGGAGATCTATTTTCTGTCTCAAAGAATTCTTTGATTTGTCTGAATTCCAAAATGTTTTAGTTTATGTAGGTCACTTGGTAGGTTTTAAAGAGTTTAACTTTTGTACTTTATTGAGAAATTCAAAGAACACATCAAAGCAATTCTTTACCTTTCCTGACTTAGAATACTTTACTTCAGTCAGATGTACAGACATGGATATGAGAAGGTAAAAAAGAGAAAGATAATTATTTTTGGTCTAAATATTTTGGAGTTAAAGAGAAACTCTAACAATTGACCTTTGTGGTAATGGCTTAATATAACATCACAATTGTAAATGCCCGATGGTCTTTTGTTACCTGCTTTTGATTGTAATGAGCATTAAACCAAGCTTCACTGACTTGTACAAAAAATAAACATTTTGCCTCCAAATATATAAAAGCATGGAGGAATGAAAGCTTAATAAAAATTAAGGATTCAAAAGAACCTTCAATGTACCCATATTTTAATTAATGTTCTATATACATCATTTTCCTTTTATCTCCTTGAGCTGATACAGGTTTGGGCACTTGGGGACTTACCCATGTAACCAACTACATTTGTAGTGAACATATTTTAATTACATTTTACAAAAGAGCAAAACAAAAAAAAATTGTTTCTTCTTGGTATTGTACAAAGGGAAATTATATTAAAGGAATGGTAACCTCAAGCTGCTGATAGCTATTTTTCTTTGAGTTGAACTTCTCTTGATAAAATAAATTAAAATTTTTGCAATAAAGTTAAAAACAAATGTAACCTTTAGGAGTTTTACAGTTTTAGGTTTCTTGTGAAAGTCTTTAATCCATTTTGAGTTGATTTTTGTGTATAGTATAAAGTAGGACTACAATTTTACTTATTTATAGTTTGCATCTGGATATCCAGTTTTTCCAGGACAATTTGTTGAATAATCAATTCCCCATTGTGTAGTCTTGATTGTTAAATAAGAATGAAGTTTCAGTTGTGCTAAATGAGTAAGTTCTAGACATCTGCTACACAGCACAGTGCCTATAATTAACAATTTGGCATTATGTACTTCAAAGTTGTTCAGTGGAACTACAGTGGTGAGAGTGGGCATCCCTGTCGTGTTCTTGACCTTAAGGGAAAAGGTTTTAGTTTTCCCCATTGAGAATGGTATTTACTGCGGACTTTTCGTAGATGGCTTTTATGATATTGAGGTATGTTCCCTCTATCCCTACACTTTGAAGAGTTTTAATTAAGAAAGGGTGCTGTATTTTGTTAAATGGTTCTTCTGCATCAATTGAGAGGATCATATGGTTCTTGTCTTTTCTTTTATTAATGCGATCTATCACCGTGATTGATTTGCAAATGTTGAACCACCCTTGCATCCCAGGAATGAATCACACTTGGTCCTGGCAAATAACCCTTTTAATGTACTGTTGGATCCTATTGGCTAGTATCTTGGTGAGTATTTTTGCATCCATGTTCATCAGTGATATATTTGTTTAAGATTTTATTTATTTATTTGACAGACAGAGATCACAAGCAGGCAGAGAGGCAGGCAGAGAGAGAGGAGGAAGCAGTCTCCCCACTGAGCAGAGAGCCCAATGTGGGGCTCCATCCCAGGACCCTGCAATCATGACCTGACCCGAAGGCAGAGGCTTAACCCACTGAGCCACCCAGGCACCCCAGAATATTGGTTTTCAATTCTCCTTTTTGGTGGGGGTCTTGTCTACCTTGGGATCAAGGTAATTTTGGCCTCATAGAAAAAGTTTGTAAGTTTTCATTCCATTTCTATTTTTTGAAACAGCTTCAGTAGAATAGGTATTACTTCTTCTTTAGATGTTTGGTAGAACATATGGCCCTGGAATCCTGATTTTTTGGGAGATTTTTGATTATTGCTTCAATTTCCTTGCTGGTTATTGGTCCACTCAGGTTGTATATTTCTTCTGCTTCAGTTTTGGTAGTTTATAAGTTTCCAGGAATGCATCCATTTCTTCCAGACTGTTGAATTTGTTGGCATATAATTGCTCATAATATGTTCTTAAAATTGTATTTCCTTGGTACTAGAAGTCCTAGCCTCAGCAATCAGAAAACAAAAAAAAATAAAAAGCATTCAAATTGGCAGAGAAGAAGTCAAATTCTCACTCTTTGCAGATGACATGATATTTTATGTGGAAAACCCAAGAGTCCACCCCAAAATTGCTAGAACTCATACAGCAATTCAGCAATGTGGCAGGATATAAAATCAGTGCACAGAAATCAGTTCCATTTCTAGACACTAACCATAAGACTGATGAAAGAGAAATTAGGGAATCAATTCCATGTACAATCACATCAAAATCCATATGATACCTAGGAATAAACATAACCAAAGAGGTAAGGGATTTCTACTCTAAAAACTACAGAACACCTAAGAAAGAAATTGATGAAGACACAAAGAGGTAGAAAAATATTCCATGCTTATGGACTAGAAGAATAAATATTTTTAAAATGCCTATGCTACCCAGAATAATCTACATGTTCAATGTAATCCTTATCAAAATACCATCAACATTTTTCACAGGGTTGAAACAAATAATCCTAAAATTTGTATGAAACAATAAAAGACCCCAAATAGCCAGAGGAATGTTAAAAAAGAAAACCAAAGCTGGGGCCTCACAATGCCTAACTTCCAGCTATATTACAAAGCTATGATCATCAAGATAGCATGGTACTGGCTCAAAAACAGACACACAGATCAACGGAACAGAAGAGATAACCCAGAAATGGACCCTCAACTCTATGGTCAACTAATCTTCAATAAAGCAGGAAAGAATATCCAATGGAAAAAAAGACAGTCTCTTCAATAAATGGTGCTGGGAATATTGGACAGCCACATGCAGAAGAATGAAACTGGACCATTTCCTTACACCGTATACAAAGATGAACTCAAAATGGATGAAAGACCCAATTGGGAGACAAGAATCCATCAAAATCCTAGAGGAGAACATAAGGAGCAACCTTTTTGACCTCAGCCACAGCAACTTCTTGCAAGACACATCTCTAAAAGCATGGGAAACAAAAGCAAAAATGAACTATTGGGACTTCATCAAGATAAAAATATTCCTCACAGCAAAGGAAATAGTCAACAAAACTAAAAGTCAACCTATGGTGTGGGAGAAGATATCTGCAAATGACAGATCAGATAAAGTGCTGGTATCCAAGATCTATAAAGCACTTATGAAACTCAACACCCAAAAAACAAATAATCCAGTCAAGAAATGGGCAGAAGATACAGAATTTTTCCAAAGAAGACACACAAATGGCCAACTGACACATGAGAAAATGCTCCACATCACTTGGCATCAGGGAAATGCAAATCAAAACCTCAATGAGTTACCACATCACACCAGTTAGAATGACCAAAATTAACAAGTCAGGAAACAACAAATGTTGGTGAGGATGTGGAGAAAGAGGAACCCTTTTACCCTGTTGGTGGGAATGCAAGCTGGTACAGCCACTCTGGAATACATTATGGGGGTTCCTCAAGAAGTTAGAAATATTGCTATGCTAGGGCCCAGCAACTGCACTAGTGGATATATACCCCAAATATACAGATGTAGTGAAATGAAGCGACACCCGTACCCCAATGTTCATAGCAGCAATATCCATAATAGCTAAACTGTGGAAGGAGCCAAAATATTCTTTGACAGATGAATGGATAAAGATGTGGTTAATTTATACAATGGAATATTACTCAGCCATCAGAAAGGATGAATATCTACCATTTACATTGACATGGATGGAACTGGAAAGTATTATGCTAAGGGAAATAAGTCTATCAGAGAAAGACAATTATCATACAGTTTCACTCATATGTGGAATATAAGAAATCGTGTAGAGGATCATAAGGGAAGAGAGGGAAAACTGAATGGGAGGGAGAGACAAACCATGAGAGATTCTTAACTCTGGGAAACAAATTGAGGGTAGATGGAGGGGAGATAAGTGGAGGGGATTGGGTTACTGTGTGATAGACATTAAGGATGGCACATTATATGATGAGCACTGGGTATTATATGCAACTGATGAATTACTGAACACTACAACTGAAACTATTGATGTAGTATATATTGGCTAACTGAATTTAAATTAAAAAAAAGTTATTAAGTGGGTAATTCTCATCTTAAATGTTCTTACCACAAGCAAAACAAAATAAAAATGAAAAGAACACATGGAAATTTTGGGAGGTGTTGGATATAACTATTACCCTGATTATAATGGTGATATTTGCATATATCCAAATTCCTCAAATTGTAGACATTAAATGTGTGAATTTCTTCATGTATCAGTTGTACCTCAAAAAGCTGTTTAAGGAAAAACAAAAATAACCTTGCTTTTCAGCTAATTGCAAAGAGGATTTTATCTTGAAATTATCCTTTGTGTTCTGATTTAAACAAAATCTTTGGGTTAATCTGGTAACTCTAAATCCATAATTTATGCAGAAATATCCACCATTATAAAAAGCAGACAATCAAGAAAGGTTCATCCACATGTTTTGGCCTTTTAAGAAAGAAAGAGCATTCCTTGGCATTTTCTATAAAAATAGCCAACAGCCTCTGGGACTTCCAAAAATTTAGGTTGAGAATTAATAACTCAGAATTTTAGGTTTGCTTAATGCTAGAATGAGACTTAAAAATAACTTAGTCAAGCCCCCAAATTATAAGATACACCAACATAGCCCATATAAAACTATTTTTTTTTAATGTCTTTGTAAACTTTTTATTTCAGAATAGGATCTTTGCTTTA
>NW_019154121.1:10363745-10373024 GCF_002288905.1 Enhydra lutris kenyoni | reverse complement strand
GTCCTACCTTTCAGAAAGTGGTTGATTTTCTGTTTCTAGAGTTGCTCTTCTTCTTCTCTTCGATCTCCCGTTGGATTTGTAGGTGTTTGCAATCTTTAGATAAGCTATCTAGCTGATCTCCTGCTACCTGAAGTAGTCTCAGCCTGCTACTTCTCCGCCATCTTGACTCCTCAAAAGGCGTATTTTCTATAACTATTTTTGACCTTTCTGTAGCAAATATTTATTTTCCCAGAAATTAAATTACTTGGATTTTACTACTCTCTCCATACTTGTCCTACATTGAAATTATCTGCTTGGTTTTTCCCTTTCTTGACAGATATTAACTTCTTTAAAAGCAATAATTTTCTCTTATTACTTATTATATCTTTGCCTCCTCTATAGAACTTGGTTACAAAGGAGTTCACTAATAATTTATTTTACTTAAACTCATATAAACATTGATAGAGAAACTATAATCTGTAAGACATTTTTCTACACATATGGGGTGTAAAAAGAAAGGTGAAAAAGGCACTACTGATCTTCACAGTAAAAATCTCTATTAATAGCATTTTTTCACATGCAATTTTTTATTTAGTTTAGCTGTTTACATTTCTTTTTTTTAAACAGCTATTTGCATTTCTGTCACCATATTCTAATATTCTAGTCACAAGAAACGAATCCCCATGCAATGCAGCTAAAGAAGAGAAGGCTGATTCTGAGGACCTCAGAGACATCTCAAATATTCCTAAGGGTAGGTGAGGAGAAAAATGCCAGACTATATAGAGTTAGGAGCTATAGTGAGGATCTGCATTCCAGACCACTCTAGGGTCTTTAGAAAGACTTTATCTTTATCTTTAACTTCATCTCCCATGTCTAATTTTTTTTACTGTCATGCTACTAACTTTCTCTTCTTCCTTCATGGATTTTACACTTCTGAAAATTTGCATTACATGCCTTTGCATTATTAAGGGCTTTCCATATGACTATATTCTATTTCCATATTGTTTCAACAGCTTGAAATGGAGAGAGAATTCCTTTTTTGTTAAGAGACAGCATCTAAGTCAGAGCAATAAAGAGTATCTAATTAGCCCACGGCATCTGTCAGAACCCACTTCCTGCATCCCCTTCTCTGAATCTTTCTTCAGTGCTGACTCCTCACTTCCCATAAGGTCATACTCCTCCAGCTTCCGCTAAAGAACACCAATTTCTACAGGTTGTTGTTTTACTTTCTGTGCAGTCATTTCACACTGCACTGAAACTGTTGAGGTGACTTTTTCTTCATTAGACTGTAATCTCCTTACTTCTTTTTTACTGCTATGTTTCATGTCATGGAGATTAAAAATTAAACTCCTAGTAAATGTTTGTTAAGGAGGTGATAGATATTACAATTGCAAGCATGGAGGTGGGGATTAGTAGAAATCAAGGACTTCTGCAGGGATAAAGTGATATTTGAAATACACCTTATAAATAAGCAGGAGGGTGATGAAATTGAAGATAGCCTCCTAAATGAGGGAAAAACATGAGGGGAGAGCATGTTCTTGGATACATATGAAAAATCCATTTTTATGGTGAACAAATAATACTGAAATTCTCACATCTGCCTGTAGCTATCATTTGAAAAGGCAGAACTCAATGAGGAAGAAATAGGAAACCCTTTCGTTTTTTCCCCACCACTAATAATATACATTCTGTTGGATAACCTTTCCATGCCCATTGATCATATCTCAGACAGTTACATTGCTTTCTGATAGTTTTTGATTATAGCAATGGTCTTGCTTCCCTTATTAAGAGTCATTCCTAGGTATTATGAAATTTAAACTCAGAACAAACCTTCAATTTTATCCTGAGGTCAAAGCTTGTACTCTCCCTTGAGATAAAATCTGACCCACTGTTTGCAAATCTGCATTGGGGAAAGTGGAAGTGGTATATTTTTTCATTCTTTTCTACCTTGTCCTGTTCTTCATTTTGGGACTGTTCTAGGGTTGCTGTATGGGGAGGGCATATTGCATGGAGAGAAGCAAAAAGTCATAAATCATCAGTGCAGTTGAAGTTCTTTCTTAGCTAATAATGTTTGAACTTGATCATAGTCTAAGTATTGGCTCTTCCCTGAGATACACCCTGGAAGGACCTCTGAAGGATTCTCTTAGAGTGCCACTCACTTGTTCTCAGGGGTCTTTCTTTCCCTGCTGTGGGGTAGGAAAGGAAACTGTACTAAGCACTTTCACCTAGGCTAACAGTTATTATGTCAAATTTCTAGAATGTTTAATTTGAAAGCACATGGGTGGGGTAAGGATAAAAGGAGCAGTCAGCTGTATCTTGGGATCCCCATATCCAATGGGGATATGGCTTTCAGTGCCTTTGTGGGAATACTTACAAACTAATATTGTTATCATTAGACCTCTGCTAGGAATTCTGTTACAGCAAGATTCACATGCCATTTCACTGTTTGTTTCATGAGAATCTCCCCTTGCAATTAAGGTTGAACTCAAGTATCATTTTTTTTTTTTTTTTGCAGGAGCTTCAGTAGTGTCTATTTCAGGAAATAAACACTAACAGGGTTTCCAAGACAGTGTGAAACCCAGTTAATAATCTGTGTGATCCGCACAGAAGCAGGGTTGAAATGTTCACAACAGGAGTTATGAGAGAACACTTCTAGAGAATTCCACTTTTGTGGAGTTTTGTGGAGGGCAAAAATGAGCTTGGTTTCAACCACAACAATAATCACATTTCCCTGTATTTCTAGCATATGAGTGTGACTGACTATATGGCACAGCAGGCCAGACTCAGAAATAATTATAAAGACTACTTGGCATTATTAAATAAAGATAACTTTTTATTGTTTCTAGAATTTCCAATTTATCAAATACAAGGAAAATGCCAAGGAGCTCATGAATACTGACTGTGAGTAATTTTTATTATGTGCTCTCTCTACATGAGTATAAAATATATACAGCATTGTTAATGCCTTATCAATTAGGGTTAGGACTTAATGAATATTATCAATTCTTCTATCAAATTCCTATTGAGTGGCTACTTTATGATGCATGCCTAGTGCTATTCTTTTCTCTAGGGATGTAAGAGTGGGTCACTCATACACAAAGTCCCCAACATCACTGAATTTATTGTCGAACAATATGCAAAACAATTAAGTAAAATACATCATATATTAGTAATGACGTGTTGATTAGTAAGCTGAAGAGGTATATTTCTAAGAAAAATTCATGTTTTCTGAACACTGACTATATCTCTTATGTTGGTATATAGGACAAAGTGTCTAGTTTCCAAAAAAGTGGTAAAACAGAGACTTGATTAGAGAGGATGTGGCATTTTAAAAATCAGAAACAAAACATATCACATAAACTTAAAACACGGAGATGAGATATTAGAAATGATATCTGACATTTTAGTCAAAAAATGGAATATATTGGCAAGGGAAGTCAGTAAAACTTCAACCTGAACCCAGAAATTAATATTCTTAATTGTTACTATGCTCAATAATCATAGTCATGCCTTGATCTTCTTGGAAACAGACCAAATAAATGACCTCTGTTGCTCTTATGTTTATGATTTCCTGTCTTAGGACACACTTAGTGCAAAGACACTTTTGAATTATTAACATAAAAGGTGAAATTAAAATGTTGGAGGTCAAGAGAAAGGGACAATTGTTTCCCTCAGAAAAAAACAAAACATGATGATTAAAGTAAAAAGAAATATAAACTATAAAATATAATATGACTTTTACAATGACTGTTTACTGGCTTCAGGACTTTTAGAAAAGAAATGTCAGCACTAATACATAGGTTAGAACAGAGAGACTGTGCCCTCCAGTTTTTAGTAGGAGAACAATGCCAAACAGGACAGCAGGTGAAATTGTTTTGCTGGTACTTTATATTTTCCTCTGGAAGGTAGGTGCTCTGAAGAAAATCTAAATGCCTCATTTGTCTGATACAAAGATGGCACTTCAATTCTGGACTTTTCCTTTTTTTTTTTTTTTTTTTTTTTTTTGGCAGCTAGGAAATGAAAATGTGATGCTGAAAGCCTTTGCAAACCCTCTTACAACTTCCTAGCACCCACCACTTCCTACTGTGGAAACAGCCTGTCCAAGGAACCTGTTTAATTTGCCACGGCTTCTGTTTCCCTCAACACTGGCCCACACTCCTGGATAGAACTTTCACTTGATCAACAACTCTAAAGGGTTTCCATTAACATAGATATGTATGCTGTCTTTCTCCCCATGCAAAGCATCCAGCATGATGATATTTACCTATCATTTCTAAGTTGAAGAACTGGGGAAAAATGACAGGTAAGGATGGTATTTAACATATAGCATACCTGTGTTACATAAGAAAACAGATGCTGGAGATTCACCAGAGGGGCTGCTTAGAACAATGATTCAGACATAAGCATTGTTATGATTAAGTCTTGGTCTACCATTTACTGGCCATGAGTTTGTTTGTTTATTTGCTTGTTTTTTGTTTGTTTGTCTCACTCTTAGTTCTCTTAGACTTAGTTTTCTTATTTTCAAAATGTGGTAAGAAATGATGGAATATATGCATGACATAAGCCTATATATCTAGACTATATTTAGTGTAACTAGACTTCTACCTGAAAAAAAAAAATATTATTTTGCAATTAGAGAAGCAGATAGAGTCTAGGAGAGGGCACACAACACCTGTTTTGCTGTTTCTAGTGAATCATCTCAGAAGGAAATCCATGAGTTATTTTCTCTTGTCTCTCTTTTTTCCCCCTATTTTTCCATGATCCTTTCTTTCATTACCTCCAACCTCTCCTTGATCCTGGCTCCAGCCTACAGAAGCAACACAAGACTTCATGGTTCTGTGTCTCACTCCTGTCTATTCTGCAAGCAAAATATTCTGTACGCAGTCTATTCTGTAAGTAGATTTTTCTTAAAAGGCATTTTAGTTCCATTAGCACCTTTCAGGTAAAATATCTACCAGAAAAGAACAAGCAAATATAACAAACAAAATCTTCTTTTGCTAGACTGAACAACTGTCACTCTATTATTTTCTTCCTATTGTTATGCCTTCAAAATATCCTTTTCTTTTCTCTGATTTTTCCATTGAGTTTCTTTCATCAGTACAATGCACAAAGAAAGTAGAAGGAGAAAATAAAATCTAGGAACTGCCATGAGGTATACTAGTTAGCGATCAGAATTGCAAAGGATCATGGATACACAGAAATCTTAAAACAGAAGTCTGGAACCAGAGTGAAGAAAGTACCATCAGAGAATAGATCAGTGATCAGAAAATGGTAAGGTGTTCAGGAAGATGGAGAAAGAATAAATTAAGAAGAGAAAATATGTTTTGCCCTGGAAAGTTGGAGTGGGTCCTTTGAAGGTGTGTGCTACTTCTACTCACTATAGCCTACAGTTAAATAAAATCTGAAAGATGAATTTTTCAGGACAAAGTACTGGGATACCTGAGGGCAAATGGCAGGGAGAATAGCTTCAGAGAGGCAGGGCCAGTGTAATTGTAGAAAATCTACTGTCAGGAACAGAAGAAAATTGTTGATCCGTTATGGTACGTGCTTTATATCATGAAGTCTACTCACAGGCTGGGATACTTAATTCTGACATAAGAGATGCCTTCTACAATTATTTTTCAGTGAAAGTGAATAAATCCACTACCTACAGTACTCCATAGGGCCAATTTTTACTGCTGCAATCAGGTCTATGATCCTATTGTACATAAACCATAATATATAAATGTGCTTAATGGAATGTACTTGCATGTCAGAAAGAGTTGGGTTTGGAGGTGCCTGGCTGGTTCATTCCATGGAGTATGCAACTCTTGATCTTGGGTTTGTGAGTTCGAGCCCCATCTTGAGTATAGAGATTACTTAAAAATAAAATCTTAAAAAAAAAATAAAAGAAGAAGAAGAAAAGAAAAAGATTTGGGTTTGAATTTTCACTACTTCCTAGCTACATGTGAATGGCCAGCCTGCGGATGTTTTGACTTCTTACCTGTGAAATGGCGATGTACAGAGTCAGACCACTAATCATATACATGCAAAATGAACAGGGCATGCCTGGGCTGATGTATTTCTATATGACAACTTCTCTTTTAAAACATGATTAATATAAAGGTGAGTTTTAGTCAACAGAGCCAATATGATTCTGGCGATGAAAAAGAACTGTCGATACTTTCCTTCGGTGGAAGATGCTCCAACTGCAGGTTTTGCCACCCTGCTTTCATTCCCTCTGAAACTGCAAATGGATAACTCGGCTAATGTTTTCACAACTCCTGGGCACGTCTGATCGCCTGATTAAGATGTAAACGGAGTTTCTAATGGACGATCATGTCACCGCTTGTTCTTGTTTGGACTGTCACAAATGAGAAATCGGGCAGTTATTCTTCTACATATCAAGGCTTTCCCTTCCAACGTGGTATAACACCGAAGTGCGGACAGAGCAGTGGGAAGAAACTGCTACTTCCCACTTATTAGCAAAATATTTTCTCTGCAATTATAGAGTGTGATTCACGTCGGCTCTTCTGTGGATGGCCCCAGTTCCCGTATGCTGTGGATATATGTACGTGTGTGCACGCGCACAAGCGTGCGTGTGCTTGTGCGCATGCGCATGTGTGTGCGTGCGTGCTGAATGGGATGCCAAGAGATATTAGTCATATCACCTGCTTGTATCCAAGAGAAAAGAGCCATGGCTTATCTGAGGCATGGAAATGAATCCTAGGCTCGGAATCAGGAAGAGCAAGGGATTAGCTCTTAACATTTTTGTGGCACAGCCAAGGGACTTAAATTTTAACCCTCATTTCTTTCAGCTTTAAAGTGTGTTTGTGTATGTGTGTGTGTGGGAAGAGATTAAAGTAAGAATCTTCTCAGCCTATTTGAAAGAGCTGTCATTGGTATTCATGAGAAACACTAATGTAAAGCGCCTTACCAATGTGAAAGGCTTGGTATCACTGTCCTACTACAGACGAACCCATTCTCAGAATGCACAGATTACTCACAAGGCATGGGCTTGTGAGTCATCACTGAACATCTCCGGATGTCTCAGGAAAGGCCACATGTCCAGAAACTTCAGTCTTAGAATCTGTCACTCCACTATCAGGGTTCCGGTGTACCCATTCTTCTTGACGTTTAATGCACGTGAAAATGCTGTATGGATTATTTTGTATCAAATAACAAAATAAACACTCCTTTTGTTATCAGTAAATAATCTCAGAGGGCTGGTTGGCCTCTGAATTGGGAGTTAGACTTGAATGTATATCTGGTGGAGAAGAAAGGGGCCAGGCAGAAAAAGGGGGTGCTTGCAAAGGGGAAAGGCTTTTGGAAGAGAAGGGGGTAGCAGGAAAAATGAATATTCCTGGATTCTCATTTTTGCTTCCTTTTAATCTTGAAGCTAAATTTGTGTTCATTCATCTAATAAATATTAATTAATCAATGAACTGCATTTAAGGCACTGTGATAGCTCTGGAGATACCGTTGCAAATAAGGCATGCAAACTCTGAAAGGAGCCCACAGCCTCAGTGGGAGACTTGTGTCATGATGAGCATAAAGGAGGCCCCAGAGGAACACGTAGGAGAGGTTGTGGGGAAATCGGGAAGCTTCCTAGAAAAAGTGACACGCAGGTTGAGATTTGAAAATGAGATAGGAACTAACTTATTGAGAAGGGAAGGATATAGTATCACTGGATCAAGAGAACATGGCATCCAAAGGGACCTGGAAGTTCAGTAGAAACTCCTTTAGCCCTCTATCCCTTCCTGCTATTGCTAACTTCCTGCCAATTTTAGGCTGACACCTCATAGCAAGCAAACTATTCTTTACTGTACCAAGCCCATCTGCTTCCACCGATTTAACTAACGAAGCAAATACGTAGTTCACAAGAGTCAAGCATAGAAGCTTCTAGAGTTACTGGGTACCTATAATGGGTAGAAAATGCATGTGTTTGGCATCAGGAGATGACGTGCAAAGATTAGAAAATATGCAATATGTAGCATGTGAAGTGAGAGATGTGGAGAAGAAAGCACGGCAGGCTACCAAATGTAATTCAAATGCTATGGCAAGGAGTTTGGATGTCGTCCTGAAAACATGGATAAGCTTGCAAAGATTTTAAGGAGAAGAATGATATAATCAAAATGATGTTTTAGAAACATCACTCTGGCTTTGCTGTGGTATTCAAATATTTTTGATCAAGGAGTTCAATTAGTAAATCATTTTGGCCATTCCCCCCTCAATAAATAGTGTGGGTGCCTATATAGACACTCACATCTCTTCAGACAAATATATACAATATAAACCATTCAAAGTGTGCATTAACAAAAAAATGAAAGAAGTTCAACTAAATAATAATGTTTTAATATCTTGTTAATCCTTCTGGCCTCTTCCTTTTAGTATCCAGTATTTCAAAGCAAAGTTACATACTTGTGGTAAGATTCTTTGGTAATGAACATTACCATATGTAAATTCATATGTAATTCATATGTCAAGTCTTTTTTTAATGTTGGTTTTGGGGACCCACTTCTTTTAGAGATGATTAAATTATCATTGTTTGATGCCATTGTGTAATATAGCTGATAAGCACTCACAAGGAGTAAGGAAAGTGCCCATACACTCTTTGTCCTTGCTTCTCTTATTTCGTTAACATGACACTGGCTCGAGAAAGAGATACTTTAAGCCATCTGTCCAACCTGTGTGATATTTTTACACAAAACTAGGCAGTATAATCCCATAACCATTTAATGGAATACATATGTATTGTGTTAGTTACAACATGATGAAAAAAAAAAAAAAAAAACAAGACAAAAGGCACAGTGTTTCCAGTGACCCAAATCTGTTGTAGAATACCTATTCTCTCTTCAGGGTACTGGCTTGATGTGACCGCTTGAGGAACCAAACAAGGGAACTGGTGTCATTGTGGACATCAGAGAAGAGAAATAATAAAGATCAGAGCAAAAATCAATGAACTAGAAACCAAAAAAACAATAGAACAAATCAATGAAACTAGGAGCTGGTTCTTTGAAAGAATTAATAAGATTGATAAACCCCTGGCCAGACTTATCAAAAAGAAAAGAGAAAGGACCCAAATAAATAAAATCATGAATGAAAGACGAGAGATCACAACGAACACCAAAGAAATACAGACAATTATAAGAACATACTATGAGCAACTCTACGCCAACAAATTTGACAATCTGGAAGAAATGGATGCGTTCCTAGAGACATATAAACTACCACAACTGAACCAAGAAGAAATAGAAAGCCTGAACAGACCCATAACCAGTAAGGAGATTGAAACAGTCATCAAAAATCTCCAAACAAACA